>NC_048569.1:13232797-13272797 GCF_013265735.2 Oncorhynchus mykiss | reverse complement strand
GCTAAACTCCTTGGACCTCGGTGAGCTACCCCATGTCACTCTCTCCTCCACCCTCTTCTCCCTCTACACCCTGTCTCCACTCTCCCCCTCACCCCCCCCTTCCCCCCTCTTCTCCCTCTAAACCCTGTCTCCACTCCCCCCCCCCCTCTCCCCCCTCGCATACTTACCCTTGTTTATTAACTACTGTCCACAGTAATTAACGACATCGACCAATACATTAACTCCAGATCTAGACGAGGAGACTGGGGAGTGTGTGTGTGTGTGTGTGTGTGTGTGTGTGTGTGTGTGTGTGTGTGTGTGTGTGTGTGTGTGTGTGTGTGTGTGTGTGTGTGTGTGTGTGTGTTTGTGAGGGCGAGGGCGAGGGATATTATGACTGTGTCTTATTATGACTTTGTCTTCTGTGGAAGAAGATACACACAAGCGTACACACACAGTGGAAAACTACAACAGAATGACATGAAGATGCTGAACAACTGACACACACTCAATCCCTCTACCACTTACTACCTCAACTCACCCAGACACCCTCACTAAGCCCCTCCTCTTCCCCAGGCCCAGTTGTGTCTGCAGAAACCTTCTGGTTGGTTGTTTTGGGGGGCTTTGTGAGCGTACTGCCACCCCCTCCAGTGACAGATGGCGTTAAAGGATCACGGCACCCCCATTGTCCTCTGACACCACCACTGCTGGAGCACCATACCGCTCAGACACACACACACACACACACACACACACACACACACACAGACCCGCTCTGTAGGGCAGAGGTGGACACTTTCGTTTACCTATGTCAGTTGAGTCGTATTCATTAGGGCACACCGTTTTAAAATGTGATGTAACAGGAAACTAAAACAACTGTTTCTTATTGAAATTGCTTGATTAAACACTGTTTTATACTAGCAAGTATGTGTAGGGTTTAACTCTTGTGAGGAAAGCTACTTCTCAATATATTTATCTTCTAAAGATATGTTGTATATTTTATTAATTTACAAGTACATAGATAGGGCTATTTGAGTTTGAAGATGTTGCAGAATACACCTTGAAAAGGACAACCACTTCTATTTCTGTCCTAACAAAAGGAAGAAGGAAAAAATATATATTCTCAAGGTTGTGTGTATAAGGTTATTTTTGGGGGGGAAATAAGACTGTTCAATAAAAATAAATCTGATGATGCCGACGAGAGACAGACAGACTGCGGTAGCGCTAAACCTGAACCTTAACCCTAACCCTAACCTTAACCCCAAACCTCCAAACCTCTAAACCTAACCCTAACCCTGACTCCTAACCCTAATCGTAACCCTAAACCTAATTGCAACCCTAAACCTAATTGTAAACCTAATTGTAACCCTAAACCTAATTGTAACCCTAAACCTAATTGTAACCCTAAACCTAATTGTAAACCTAAACCTAATTGTAAACCTAAACCTAATTGTAAACCTAAACCTAATTGTAACCCTAAACCTAATTGTAAACCTAAACCTAACCCCTAAGCTTAAAACAGGCAAGCACACACAGGCACGTACACACACACACAGAAACACACACACACACACACACACACACACACACACACACACACACACACACACACACACACACACACACACACACACACACACACACACACACACACACACACACACACACACACAATGTATACTGAGTATACCAAACATAAAGAACAACTTCCTAATATTGAGTTGCGCGCACCCTTTTGCCCTCATAACAGCCTCAATTTGTCAGGGCATAGACTCTTCAAGGTGATGAAAGCATTCCACAAACTGGTGCGCCTGTCACCAACTTCCAAACACCGTTTAAAGGCACTTCAATATTTTGTCTTGCACACAATCCATGTCTCAATAGTCTTAAACAAAGTTTCCTCTATGCTACGCAGGTGAATGGGCGCGTGGCTCCCCCCGACTTCCGTGCAGAAGAAATATCAACCCAAGCAGAGAAGCACGAGATTGAACTTCACTCAACTTTCTAGAGTTTTCCCAGGTAGTTAACACTATCAACGTTTCCCTTTACTGTGGGAATTGTAATCGAATCAATGCCATATTAGCCACTTCTAATGCAACTTACCAAAACAAAACAAATTATGTAAGTCTTAGCCTGCAAAACTAACTATGCAAGAGATTTTATTGTAGGCAGAATGTATCGGAGTAGGATTCTATTGCATTGACACCCACAACTCAGCCGTAATGTACACAGACCAATCAGAGCTGCAGCAGGCCTATATGCAAATAGACTATTTACAAATATGGATCTGTGACATTCACTTCGAACTGGACTGTGTTTACAACATGAGTGGTCATGAGTAGATGCGCTTGTTTTGAGATCAAAGCGAGAGCTGCATGTAGCCATGCATACATATTTGTTGATATCCTTTGCTAGTTAGTGAATCATTAGCCCAGTTGTAGATAATTTGTAGTCAGCAATGGGGGAGTGATTGCTTCCTACAAGAGCAAAAAACATAGCATTTCTAGATGTCTTGAAAAGTGAGTCAGTTAAAGAGCTTTTTTGTCTTAAAGGGGAAGTGTTGTATTTTGGGACAGGCTTGCATAAGCTAAGTAGCCAATAGGTAGAGGGTAGCATAATTTGTCTGATTCTGCGTAATAATGGTTTGGGAATAATAATGAATTTTATTTTGTAAAGTGGTTTCTTGCATCAAACAACACAACAGCATTTTCAGTCACCTCCTTGTCTGAATGACAAGTGGATAAATAGGTTCATGTCAAGCCCTGTATGTTTTATTAAAAAGAATCATGGAATGTAGGCCTACATTGAACACCAGACATTGGCTGCAACTGTAGGCCGAATGATTTAACAGATATTTCCATGTTAAAGTGTTATGGGATGCATTTTCTTCATTGTTTTTGATGGTAGGACACTCTGGTAGGACTACATTATTATCAAATAGCCACAGGAGCCCACTTGACTGCTTAAAGCGGGTACAGCCTCAGTGTTCACAGTAAACACACGCTGGAAGTTGCACAGAATTTTCACAACATTTAAGTTTGCGCTCAGCAGACCTGAAATTTGCTCAGTGCCCAAAATAGTTGAGGGAACATTGGTCCCAAGGCTTGAAAATCCTTCTTTAACCTGTCTCTTCCCCTTCATATACACTTATTTAAGTGGATTTAATAAGTGACATCAATAAGGGATCATAGCTTTCACCTGGATTCATCTGGTCAGTCTGTCCTGGAAAGAGGTGTTCTTAATGTTTTGTATAGTCAGTGTATATCTATGGTGAGTCCCACGGTCTGCATGCTGCTTCCTAGTCCTCAACTCTCTGTAATTATTAAGTCACTTCTACAGAGCCAGCCCTGTGATGCACACTGATAAAACATTTAAGGCATTGCAGTGCACTGCGCTTCTCTTTTTGTGTCTCTGTCTCTTCCTCTCCTTTCGTTTCTCTCTCTCTTTCTCTCACTCTCAATTTATCCTTCACGCACTTTCCCTCCCCTTGGTGTGTTTCTCTCCATCTTTCCCTCTTTCCTTCATTCCTCTGTCCTTCCTGTCTCCCTTCCAGCCTACAACCTCCCTAGCTCCTCATTTCCTTCCTTATATCTCTCTCTTTATCCATCTCTCTCTCACTCTCTTTTACTTCCTCTCTCCACTGCTGTCAGCAAGTGTGGAGCGCTTGGAGACCCGTGGGAATGTCGCCATGGCAACGCCTGCCAGTCAATCCCATCTCGGATGTAAATGACCTCGAATTTTATTAGCGCACAATTTCAAGATACCCACATTTCCCCCCTCCACTCTTCTGCTTTTCTCCCGCTCTCTCTCGCTCTCGCTCTATCACTCTCACCCCTTTGTTTTTCTCGTTCTCTCGTCTTCATAACATCAACCACTATTATTATGTTCCTATAGGGAGATGTTGAATTTATTTTCAAAAGGAGTGCAATATCATGCAATCTACATGTTTTTACATATTCATTTATTTCCTTGATCGGAAACAGTTGAAAATGAGGTGATAGGAGTGCAGCCAAAATCACATCATAGACTACCCCTAGTGCTGTGCCCTT
Source organism: Oncorhynchus mykiss (assembly GCF_013265735.2). Lineage (NCBI taxonomy): Eukaryota > Metazoa > Chordata > Actinopteri > Salmoniformes > Salmonidae > Oncorhynchus > Oncorhynchus mykiss. The sequence continues at coordinate 13,268,772 of NC_048569.1, read as the reverse complement.
GTATTGGTGCGTTTGTGTGTGTCCCTGACATATTCAATGGTGCCCAAATCGACAGTGCCTAGTGAAGGACTACACACCCCTTGCACAATCTTCACATATTGCTGCCTTAAAATTACATACAAAAAGGAATACTATGGATTGTTTTCCCGACCGATCTTCATAACCTACTCCACATTTTCAAACTGAAACATAAGTTATAGAACACTTTGCAAATAAATTCACATTTAGTGAAGGACTGACTACACAGTGAAGGACTACACACCCCTTGCACATCCCAGAGTTGATACTTGGTGATGGCACCTTCGGCAGTCATTACAGCTAGGAATCATTTGGAATAAAATTCTACCAACTTTCACATCTTCCACGACAACATTAAATAAAGTTAAATAAAGTTTACATAACAACAAAAAAACTAAAAAACATACACTGATTGTACAAAACATTAAGAACACCTGCTCTTTCCATGACATAGACTGACCAAGGGAATCCAGGTGAAAGCTATGATCCATTATTGATGTCACTCATTAAATCCATTTCAATCAGTGTAGATGAAGGGGAAGAGACAGGTTAAAGAAGGATTTTTAAGCCTTGAGACATAGGAGACATGGATTGTGTGTGTGCCATTCAGAGTGAATGGCCAAGACAAATGATTTAAGTGCCTTTGACCGCAGAATGATAGAGAAGCATGTGCCAGGCGCACTGGTTTGAATGTGTCAAGAACTGCAACGTTGCTGGGTTTTTCACACTCAACAGTTTCCCATGTGTATCAAGAATGGTCCACTACCCAAAGGACATTAAGCCAACTTGACACAACTGTGGGAAGAATTGGAGTCAACATGGGCCAGCATCCCAGTGTCAAAACTGCTCAAAAGTAAACCAATGAGTAAACAGTTCCCGCAAGAGTGCAACAATCCCTCAAGAATGCCACCACAGTGGGTGACACACACACACACACACACACACACACACACACACACACACACACACACACACAATGCCTCGTACAGGATTTTGCAACAGTCACATGGTATGGGCCTTAGTCACGTACACTTTTAATCCACTTCCTCATTGTGACTCCGTCTCTTTGCCTTCTGCTCAACTTCCCAGTCTCTGGCTGGAAATCTCATGAGTATCAGGTTAACATAGAGGGCATATGTCACAGTGTATTGTACACAGAACAGACGTTATAACCAACCAGGAAAACCAGAAAATATTGATTCTGCTCTGTGAAACAGACACCTAATCTACAGAAAAATTGTGATACAAACCTCTGGGTCCTGGTAGCCTACAGACAGATGTAGGATCTTCATTTGAGTTTTAAATGTAAAACATAGTCTATTTGAGGTTTAAAAAGGCTTCTAATTTCCACTTAGAAATTCAAGTCTTGACCCCCCCCCCCCCCCCACACACACACACACACACACACACACACAATCCCCTCCATGCTCCCCATTACATGCATCACATCATACTGTCCCGTTCGCTGTTGTATTTCTTTACAGGGTTTATAAAATAAAAAAGGAATGAAAGAAAGGAAGAAAGAAACAAAAAAAATTACTTAGATCTTTTTCAGAGTTTATAAAAGAAAATAGAAGGACAGACAGAAAGAAAGAAAGAAAAAAATACATTGTTGTTGTTTATTGTTTACTCCATGTTTACTCCATGTGTAACTCTGTGTTGTTGTCTGTTCACACTGCAATACTTTATCTTGGCCAGGTCGCAGTTGTAAATGAGAACGTGTTCTCAACTAGCCTACCTGGTTAAATAAAGGTGAATTTTTTTTTTTTTTAAATGCATATTTTTATTTATTTTTATTGAGAAATTAAGAAATCAAGAAATATTTCACAGAGCTCAGTCCAAGTAGTGATCTAAGGAAAATGAATAGAGTGTCATTTGGGATTCAGACCCTATCTGGAATATGCACTGAATAACAATGGACTTTTTGTTTTTAAGAAGATGGCTGCATGGTTGTTAACAACATTTTCCCACTGATTACTACAGTGTCTGGTTTACTCATAATTCACCACTATCCTTGTATATAGTGCCTTCGGAAACATTACAGCCTTATTCTAAAATTGATTCAATTGTTTTCTTTCCTCATTAATCTAAACACAATATCCCTTAATAACGAAGCAAAATCAGGTTTTTAGAAATGTTTGCTAATTTATTCAAATTAAAACTGAAATATCACATTTACATTATTATTCAAACCCTTTACTCAGGGCTTTGTTGATGCACCTTTGGCAGCGATTACAGCATCAAGTCTTTTTGGGTATGACGAGTCTTTTTGGGTATGACGCTACAAGCTTGGCACACCTGTATTTGGGGAGTTTGTCCCATTCTTCTCTGCAGATCCTCTCAAGCTCTGTCAGGTTGGATGCGGGGCATTTCTGCATAGCTATTTTCAGGTCCAGAGATGTTCGATCGGTTTCAAGTCCGAGCTCAGGCTGTGCCACTCAAGGACATTCAGAGACTTGTCCCAAAGTCACTCCTGCATTCTCTTGGCTGTGTGCTTAAGGTCATTGTCCTTGTTGGAAGGTGAACCTTCAACCTCGTCTGAGGTCCTGAGCGCTCTGGAGCAGGTTTTCATCAAGGATCTCTCTGTACTTTGCTCCGTTCATCTTTGCCTCAACCTGACTAGTCTCCCAGTCCCTGCCGCTGATAAACATCCCTACAACATGGTGCTGCCACCACCATGCTTCACCGTAGGGATGGTGCCAGGTTTCCTCCAGATGTGATGCTTGGCATTCAAGCCAAAGAGTTCAATCTTGGTTTCATCAGACCAGAGAATCTTGTTTCTCATGGTCTGAGAGTCCTTTAGGTGCCTTTGGCAATCTCCAAATGGTCTGTCATGTGATTTTTACTGAGGAGTGGCTTCCGTCTGGCCACTCTACCAGAAAGGCCTGATTGGTGGAGTACTGCGGAGATGGTTGTGCTTCTGGAAGATTCTCCCATCTCCACAGAGGAACTCCAGAGCTCTGTCAGAGCGACCATTGGTTTCTTGTTCACCTCCCTGACCAAGGCCCTTCTCCCCCGATTGCTCAGTTTGGCCGGGCGGTCACCTCTAGAAAGAGTTTTGGTGGTTCCAAACTTCTTCCATTTAAGAATGAAGGAGGCCACTGTGTTCTTGTGGATCTTCAATGCTGCAGAAATTTGTTGGTACCCTTCCCCAGATCTGTGCCTCGACACAATCCTTTCTCGGAGCTCTACGCACAATTCCTTCGACCTCATGGATTGGTTTTTGCACTGACATGCATTGCCAACTGTGGGACGTTATATAGGCATGTGTGTGCCTTTCCAAATCATGTCCAATCAATTGAATTTACCACAGGTGGACTCCAATCAAGTTGTTGAAACATCTCAAAGATGATCAATGAAAACAGGATGGACCTGAGCTCAATTTCGAGTCTCATAGCAAAGGGTCTGAATACTTATGTAAATAAGGTATTTCTGTTTTTTTATGTTTAATATATTTCTCAAACCTGTTTTCACTTTGTCATTACGGGGTATTGTGTGTAGATTGCAGAGGATTTAAAAAATATATATTTTTAAATCCATTTTATAATAAGGCTGTAAAATGTGGAAAAAGTCAAAAGGTCAGAATACTTTCCAAAGACACTCTACATTCTGGTCATGTGAGATTATATTCCTCATATAGAACCATTTAAATGGTTGTTAGATAAAAACGGGTGTTTACTGTGTAACTCTTCAAGACGATGAAATCCGAAATGTCACTTTTATATGATATGGCACTAGCTATTGGCTATTGGTGAAAATGTTGTGGACTGAACTGGGGTCACTGCAGGTTCACAAGGGGGAACCTCTTACCTCTGACCTTTGCATTGTTATGTTGTGGACACATGAACATCTGACAATTGCTTCTTGTTTCATAATGTGGCCTCTAAACCTCGTTCCGTGTGGTTCTACCTTGTTCTACGGGGTTTTGTCGAGAAATTTCAGATGCCGTTGCGGTAAGCGTTGGTAGCTAGGTTTCCATCCAATTGACGACAGATTTCCATGCAAATATTCTAAAATCTGCATGAAGAAAATGTTCTAATTTTCACACCAGTGGTGCATTTCTACCAAACTGACATGCTGCGCATACAAATCAGTGTGTGATGATGTAGTACACACAAAATGTCGTTTTTCCATCTCATTTTCAACTGAACAGATATATTTGCCAACAGCTTGCATATACAGTACTTAGGCTGTGCGGGTAGGCTGTGCGGGTAGGCTGTGCGGGTAGGCTGTGCGGGTACTGGGTATGCTAGTCTACATGATGAGATTATTATGGATAAGAGTGAGAAGCCAAGCATCGATCATGTCACCAGAATAAGACCCTCAATATTTATTGGAAAGAAGCATCAAGCTCATCACCTTGCACTTTCACCTCCATGTGAAGTTCTTCACAACTTATTTCCTCCGTATCCCGCATGGTTTCCAGAGTCGTTGTGGAAGGACCACACACCATATCATCGCATGACTCCAAATCTACTTCCATATCATGGTTATTATATCATTATATAAATGTTTGCATATAATTTTACCAACACAGAAACGACTCAAATGATCTGTCAGGATTTATAAATTGTTCCAAAACTTCCTGTTTCCATCACAGCTGTCCTGATTTTTTTTTAATACAATATGACTTTACTGTGGATGGAACCATGGTTACAGATGGGAATAGACAGAGCATTACTGGAGTGACGTGAGGCTGCCTTTGTAAGAGGGTTACGTCACATATGAACAAAATCCACTGGCCCACTTGGTCCCACGAAGGTATGTGTGTGTGTGTGTGTGTTTGTGTGTTTGTGTGTGTGTGACATGTGGCTGGCACGTGTAGATCATGCAGCGTTGCATTGAAAACAAAGAAAGAGATGGAGGGAGGGAGGGAGGGAGGGAGGGAGGGAGGGAGGGAGGGAGGACCTGCCTTGACTAAGCCCAACCACGGGCCAGATGGTGCCGAGATTTACCCTGAGCACCAGATCAATGCAGAGGATGGACAAAACCTATTTTTTAATTTATTTTTTTATTCTGTCTGTTTTGCTGAACACACTCGCTCTTTCTATCCTCTTAGCTTCGTTCTCTGTCTCTTCTCTCGCTCAATATTTCTCTCTCCTCTCGCTCTCCGTTGGCCATAGCTGATGTCCTAAAACAGAGAGACGATCCTTAGTCCTATTCAATCAAACCTAAATACGGAAGTTCCAGGGTTAAAGGGATAGTTCTCTTAAATTTCAAAAAGGCATTAGAGATTCTACACAAAACCTTTGGGGGTGCTCTTGAGACATAAAAGGGTCTCCTAAATGGACCGAAATATAGTCATAAATATAGTTGTAAAATTCCTTAATTAGACAGAAAGGGGCAAAAACTATCTGTGCACTCTATGTGTAGTATTTACAATGTGTGTGTTTGTGTTTGTGTGTGTGTGTGTGTGTGTGTGTGTGTGTGTGTGTGTGTGTGTGTGTGTGTGTGTGTGTGTGTATGCTGTCATTAACTGGCCACCGGCACCCAACATGCACTTTACCTGTCTGGCTCCCTCCCTATTCACACCAAAAGGTGGAGAGAAAGAGTAGGGAGAGAAAAACCCATCTAGCCGCACTCACCTACTCCTTTTTCTCCTCACACTCACTGCTACTCTCCAGACCATTAGGGGTGTGCTATATTGACAGTTTATAGTCTATCTGATATAAATAGATCCACCGGTGCACTCTCCAGAGTTTTTTTCCCCTCCTGCCACACGGATTGGTTGTCAAGAGAGCATAGATCTAGAGTTACTACATTGCGCAAGGATTTATTTTTCATGTAAAATTTCTGTAGGTGCAACATGATAATTATGTAGTTGGTAATTGGTCCCTGCCTACTATATAAAAATACCTACCGTTTTGTTTTAAAATTGCAGGGATGAAGAACATTAATTAATTATGTTTCAATGCCTGCCGATACCCTTGGTATCCTACAGCGTTTGCCTGAGGAGTAGAATCTAGTAGTCATACATCTATGTTCAAACGCAGGCAGCTCAGTGAACAGTGTAAAAGGGGCAAGCTAGCAGCATCTAGCGAGAGAAGAGGACAAAAGCACACACTCAATATTTTGTCCCTCAAGCTCTTAAACACACACACACACACACACACACACACACACACACACACACACACACACACACACACACACACACACACCCTCCCACCTCCTTCTCTTCATCACACACACTCTCATTCTGTGTTCATGTTATTTACTATGCAATGCTACAGAGATAATTGTAAACTTCCTTGCTTTGCTTCTCAGTTCTCTCAATTTGTTTCGACTAAAGGAATCACCTATTCACTCGTAATAAATGACATAAAGTCTAACGTGAATATACTGTAGATTGCTACTCCATTCCCTCCCTAATCTCTATTCCAGTTATGATTGAAAAGACTGATGTGTGGAATAGTAAGTTGAAAGCTTTTAATGCTTTCTATGAGCCACCAGTATGAAAAAGTATGAAAATGCTGTGGATAAGAGCGTCTGCTAAATGACTGAAATGGCAATGTAAATGTAAATCCGTAGGCTGAATTCAAGCAATAGCGGCATATGTATTTCAAACATTTGTGTTGTTATCAGATTTGAACTCCCTTCTGAATGTCATGATGAATTTATTTTCATATCATTGTCACCAGTCAATATTATTACACAAAAGTTATTCCAACTTCAAACAGAAATAGATTTTTTTTATTTTGAATTTTACCCAATTTCGTGGTATCCAATTGGTAGTTACAGTCTTGTCTCATCGCTGCAACTCCTGTACAGACACAGAAGAAGCGAAGGTTCGCGAAGGTTCTTGACACAAAGCCCACTTAACCCTGTGTCAGAGGAAACACCATGACCGTGCTTTGCAACCAGCACGCCACGGGAGTTGCTAGTGCATGATGGGAATAGGGGGATCCCTGGCGGCTGAGCCAATTATGCACCACCCCATGGGTCTCACAGTCGCGGTCAGCAGCAACAGAGCCTGGACTCGAACCAGGTTCTCTAGTGGCACAGCTAGCTCTGCGATGCATCGTCTTAGAGCGTTGCGCCACTCGGGAGGCCCACTAGCTGTCTATTTGAATGGCTGTTAGCATGCTACATAGCATGCAGTAGGTTGATAGCAATATCAGCCAAATATGCTGGGTGTCTGACATTTCAAAAAGCATTGCTAGCTAATTTATTATTTTTTATTTAACCTTTATTTAACTAGGCAAGTCAGTTAGGAACAAATTCATATTTACAATGATGACCTAATAAGAACACAGTAATAGTATAATTTCAAAGAATTACGAATTACCAACAATGTATGCCTACAAAAATGCCCATTAATTATAAGCCACATAATAATTCACGTTCTCTTACTGCAGGATTATTTTTCTGCTAGAGCAAACTGGCTCAAATGAAGATCCTACATCTGTACATCCACAGGTAGTAGAGTGCTGCATCCAAATCGTACTGGTGTCCAAAGTACCGAGGACCTAGCAGATACAGAAATTCAGTAGTAGAGAGCTGCATCCAAATTGTACTGGTGTCCAAAGTACCACCTAGCAGAAATACAGAGCATTATTTAGACCACATTTAAGAATGTAAAGAAAGCTGCTGTCTCAACAGTAGACACAGCGTTCTCTGTGTGTGAGAGAAAGAGTAAGAGAAAGAGAGAGAAGAATGCTTGAGGAGTGAAATAATGAGGTGATGTCTTTGTGACAACAACATCAGAAGAAAGCAGCACAGAGGCCTAAACAAGTGTCAAAACACCAGACACGCTGCACTATTTCAAGACAATGGTGCAAGAAAATAATATTGTAAAGAGACAGAAAAGGTATAATAACAGCTGTAATTGGGATATCACAGGTGGTAGCGATAAAATCGCTGGCTTCTTCTAATGTCACTGTCCTGTTAGTGTGTTGTGAGTGGACGTTAGCGGGGTACGTAGCTGATAGGCATATGTTTATGTGTCAACAGTCCCCTGTGTGCTATGAATGGATAATATTTTAGAGTTTAGAGTTAAACCAGTAACTGGTTCAAGAAATGGGTTTGGGGGTTCTGAACCTTGCCAAGTACCCGATAACATACGCACTACACACACGTACACATGGATTTTTTGTTGTGGGTATGTGTTAGTAGAGTAGGGGACCAAAGGCACACACTTAATATGTTGTGAAATCTGTTGTGAATGTGTTGTAATGTTTTCAAAATGTATAACTGCCTTAATTTTGCTGGACTCCAGGAAGAGTAGTTGCTACCTTGGCAGCAGCCAATGGGGATCCATCATAAATACAAACTAGAACACTCTTTGTTGTTTTCTTATTTTTCTTCTTGAGTGGATGGCCCAAACAGAACTACACAGAAAACTAAGGCACACTTAGAAGATACAGTTATGATGACTACTACAATCCATGGATTGATGTGGTTGATGACTGTTATTTTCACCCTTCACACCAAGCCACTTTCAAGGTAACTACTGTATAAGATATGGAAGGTGTATGGTACGTGCAGCCCAATTCTACCACCCCCAACAACCTAAACCCGCCACGTCAGTTCCTCTGTTGAGGAAGGCAACAGATATCTGTTTCCCGGGAGATGCTTGAGCTGGATCAATACTCTCCGTCATTTTTTTTTTTTACACGGGCCAATCAACAAGGAGACCAATCCAGACATTGCAGCTACAAAGTGCCCCCCACAACACACACACACAAAGACACACACACACACACACAACCCTCCGTCCATAGCCCTTGAGAGTGGATGGTTCAACTGAATCAATAAATATACTTATTTTTTTGTCTTTCTTGTTGACGCTCTTTGGTCACGTGATGACAGGTTCACTCTTTGGTCACGTGGTGACAGGTTCACTCTTTGGTGACGTGATGACAGGTTCACTCTTTGGTCACGTGGTGACAGGTTCACTCTTTGGTCACGTGGTGACAGGTTCACTCTTTGGTCACGTGGTGACAGGTTCACTCTTTGGTCACGTGGTGACAGGTTCACTCTTTGGTCACGTGGTGACAGGTTCACTCTTTGGTCACGTGGTGACAGGTTCACTCTTTGGTCACGTGGTGACAGGTTCACTCTTTGGTCACGTGGTGACAGGTTCACTCTTTGGTCACGTGGTGACAGGTTCACTCTTTGGTCACGTGGTGACAGGTTCACTCTTTGGTCATGTGGTGACAGGTTCACTCTTTGGTCACGTGATGACAGGTACACTCTTTGGTCACGTGATGACAGGTTCACTCTTTGGTGACGTGATGACAGGTTCACTCTTTGGTCACGTGGTGACAGGTTCACTCTTTGGTCACGTGGTGACAGGTTCACTCTTTGGTCACGTGGTGACAGGTTCACTCTTTGGTCACGTGGTGACAGGTTCACTCTTTGGTCACGTGGTGACAGGTTCACTCTTTGGTCACGTGGTGACAGGTTCACTCTTTGGTCACGTGGTGACAGGTTCACTCTTTGGTCACGTGGTGACAGGTTCACTCTTTGGTCACGTGGTGACAGGTACACTCTTTGGTCACGTGGTGAAAGGTTCACTCTTTGGTGACGTGGTGACAGGTTCACTCTTTGGTCACGTGGTGACAGGTTCACTCTTTGGTCACGTGGTGACAGGTTTCCGATCAGACTTGACTGGTAGTGCTCTGCATCAAGAAACCTGTCCCCAAAGGCATCTTAGTTGGCTGTATGCTTCAGACTAGGTCTGTGTCCAAAAGGGTGCCCTACTCCCCATTACATTTCAGTTGGCCATGTGTATCGCTACCCTGTACAGCCAGAAACCACTGGCCACCCCTCTGGACCTAGTTTATCTCTGGGTTTCTTCCTTCTACGGAGTTTTTACCATGCTTCTGATTCTGCATTGCTCTTTGGGTTTCAGGCCGGGTGTCTGTAAAGCACTCTGACAATTGTTGCTGTTAAAAGGGCCTTATAAAATACATTTGATTGCCTGGTTTTACATTCCTAATGCCAAAAGTAGAGCACTAAATGGGTAATTTGGTCCAATGTTGTCTTTCAGATAGCCTTAGCAAAATGCCACACAAAGTAAATAATATGACTATTTCAGTAAGACACTTCTCCAAGACAATTTGAAAGGCAGAGCTATGAGAAGCCTTGTGTTGCTTTCAACTACATGTAATAGTTCACAATGCAACATGTCATACAGAATATGTAGACTTGTCAGTAAACGATGTCCTCGTCCACATGGCACAATGATGTTTACAGTATGTGTTAAGCGTTTGCATGGCCAATTCTTTTGACACTCATGATCTATAGGAACTTGCATGACAAAAAGATAACGTTGACATTTGACACCCTAGCATGCCAACTGCCACAGAACGTCAGCAACGTGACAGGCATGGAGAACTCGTTCCTCACAGCATTACTGCCAAAACGAACGCTCTAGATCTTCATGCATGGAAAAAATGATTGAATATATATATATATATATATATATATATATATATATTACTCATCACTGAGTTGGTTCATAAAATGACAGAGTGTGTCAGGTGGTTTAGTCATGTCCTCCTATCCTCCATGTAGCCCTCTCTTTCTCTTTCTCTTTCTCTTTCTTCGAGTCGTTCCTTCCTTCCTCCCTTCCTCCTTTTATTAGTAGGAATGTTGGGCTACAGTACACGTCTGCTACCCTCCTCCACAAATGAGCTTGTCGTTCAGAGAGCGAAGTCTCTCTCTCTCTCTCTCTCTCTCTCTCTCTCTCTCTCTTTCTCTCTCTCTGTCTCTCTCTCCCTCACTCCCTCTCTCTCCCCCTCTTTCCCCCCTCTCTCTCTCTCTCTCTCTTTCTCTCTCTCTGTCTCTCTCTCCCTCACTCCCTCTCTCTCCCCCTCTTTCCCCTCTCTCTCTCTCTCTCTCTCTCTCTCTCTCTTTCTCACTCACTCACTCACTCACCAAAGCAGGTGAACTAGATAATAAACAAAAGTGAAATAAACAATACAAACTAACAGTAAACAGTACACACAAAATTTCCAAAAGAATAAGGACATTACAAATTTCATATCATTTGTAAATAGTACAAAATGGGAAAGTAAATTCACATAAAGATGGGTTGTATTTACAATGGTGTTTGTTCTTCACCTGTTGCCCCTTTCTTGTGGCAACAGGTCACAAATCTTGCTGCTGTGACAGCACACTGTGGTATTTCACCCAATAGAAATGGGAGTTTGTCAAAATGTGTGTCTCTAATATGGTCATACATTTGGCAGGAGGTTAGGAAGTGCAGCTCAGTTTACACCTCATTTGTGGGCAGTGTGCACATAGCCTGTCTTCTCTTGAGAGCCAGGTCTGCCTTTGGCTGCCTTTCTCAATAGCAAGGCTATGCTCACTGAGTCTGTACATAGTCAAAGCTTTCCTTAAATGTGGGTCAGTCACAATGTTCAGGTATTCTGCCACTGTGCACTCTCTGTTTAGGGCAAAATAGCATTCTACTTTGCTCATTTTTATATATAATTCTGTCCAATATGTCAAGTAATAATATTTTAGTTCTCTCATGATTTGGTTGGGTCTAATTGTGTTTCTGTCTTGGGGCTCTGTGGGGTCTGTTTGTGTTTGTGAACAGAGCCCCAGCACCAGCTCGCTTAAGGGACTCTTCTCCAGGTTCATCTCTCTGTAGGTGATGGATTTGTTATGGAAGGTTTGAGAATCGCTTCCTTTTAAGTGGTTGTAGAATTGAATGTCTCTTTTCTGGATTTTGATAATTAGCGGGTATCGGCCTAATTCTGCTCTGCATGCATTATTTAGTGTTTTACGTTGTACACAGAGGATATTTTTGCTAAATTCTGCATGCAGAGTTTCAATTTGGTATTTGTCCCATTTTGTGAATTCTTGGTTGGTGAGCGGACCCCAGACCTCACAACCATAAAGAGCAATGGGCTCTATGACTGATTAAAGTATTTTTACCCAGATCCTAATTGGTATGTCGAATTGCATGTTCCTTTTGATGGCATAGAAGGCCCTTCTTGCCTTGTCTCTCAGCTCGATCACAGCTTTGTGGAAGTTACCTGTGGCGCTGATGTTTAGGCCGTTTTTTGTGTGCTCTAGGGCAACGGTGTCTAGATGGAAGTTGTATTTGTGGTCCTGGCAACTGGACCTTTTTTGGAACACCATTATTTTTGTCATATTGAGATTTCCTGTCAGGGCCCAGGTCTGACAGAATCTGTGCAGAAGATCTAGGTGCTGCTGTAGGCCCTCCTTGGTTAGTTACAGAAGCACCAGATCATCAGCAACCAGTAGACATTTGACTTCAGATTCTAGTAGGGTGAGGCCGTGTGCTGCAGACTGTTCTAGTGCCCTTGCCAATTTGTTGATATATATGGTGAAGAGGGTGGGGCTCAAGCTGCATCCCTGTCTCACCCCCCGGCCCTGTGGAAAGAAATGTGTTTTTTGGCAATTTTAACCACACACTTGTTTGTGTACATGGATTTTATAACATTGTGTGTTTTTCCCCAAACACCACTATCCATCAATGTTTCTAGCAGACCCTCATGCCAAATGAGTCTAAAGCTTTTCTGAAATCAACAAAGCATGAGAAGACTTTGCCTTTGTTTTGGTTTGTTTGTTTGTCAATTAGGGTGTGCAGGGTGAATGCGTGGTCTGTCGTATGGTAATTTGATTAAAAGCCAATTTGACATTTGCTCAGCACATTGTTTTCACTGAGGAAATGTATGAGTCTGCTGTTAATGATAATGCAGAGGATTTTCCCAAGGTTGCTGTTGACACATATCCCATGGTTGTTATTGGGGAAATCTATCTCCTCTTTTGTGGATTGGGATGATCAGTCCTTGGTTCCAGAGCCAAGGATGATGTTAACGAGTTTATAGCCAATTGGAATTTGTGGTCTGTATATTTGATCATTTTATTGAGGATACCATCAACACCACAAGCCTTTTTGAGTTGGAGGGTTTGCAATTTGTCCTGTAGTTCATTCATTTTATTTGGAGAATCCAGTGGGTTATGGTAGTCTTTGGTAGTTGATTCTAAGATTTTAATTTGATCATGTATATGTTTTTGCTATTTGTTCTTTGTTATAGTGCCAAAAAGATTGAAGAAGTGGTTTATCCATACATCTCCATTTTGGATAGATAACGCTTCATGTTGTTGTTTGTTTAGAGTTTTCCAATTGTCCCAGAATTGATTAGATTCTATGGATTCTTAATTTACATTGAGCTGATTTCTGTTCCTTCTTTTCCGTAGTGTAGTCTAAGATTTGTATTTGATCATGTATATGTTTTTGTTGTTTGTTCTAGGGCCAAAAATATTGCAGAAGTAGTTTACCCATACATCTCTGTTTTGGATAGATAACTCTTCGTCTATTGTTTGTTTAGTGTTTTCCGATTCTCCCAGAAGTGGTTAGAGTCTATGGATTCTTCAGTTACATTGAGCTGATTTCTGACGTACTGTTCCTTCTTTTTCTGTAGTGTATTTCTGTATTGTTTTTAGTGGTTCACCATAGTGAAGGCATAGGCTGTAATGGTTGTCGTTGCATGAAGGATCGGACCAAAGCTCAGCGTGGTAAGTGTTCATGATTTTATTTAAAACTGAACACTAGAACAAAATAACAAAGTGCGAAATGAAACCGAAACAGTCCTGTCAGGTGCAGAACACTAAACAGAAAACAACTACCCACAAAACATAGGTGGGAAAAAGCTACCTAAGTATGGTTCCCAATCAGACAACGATAGTCAGCTGTCCCTGATTGAGAACCATACCCGGCCAAAACAAAGAAATACAAAACATAGACAAATCAACATAGAATGCCCACCCAAATCACACCCTGACCAAACCAAAATAGAGACATAAAATGCTCTCTAAGGTCAGGGCGTGACAGTACCCCCCCCCCCCCCCCCCCCCCCCCCCCCCCCCCAAAGGTGCGGACTCCGGCCGCAAAACCTGAACCTATAGGGGAGGGTCTGGGTGGGCATTTCTCCGCCGTGGCGGCTCTGGTGCAGGACGTAGACCCCGCTTCACCTCTGTCTTGGCCCACTTTGGTGGCGCCTTTAGTGCGGGGACCCTCGCCGCCGACCCCGGACTGGGGACCCTCATACGGGCCCCGGACTGAGGACCCTCGTAGCGGGCCTGTGTGTGTGTGTGTGTTTGTGTGTGTGTAAAAGTATATACACTGAGTGTATGAAACATTGAGAACATCTTCGTAGTATTGAGTTGCACCCTCTTTTGCTCCCAGAACAGCCTCAATTCATCGGGGCATGGACTCTACAAGGTGTAGAAAGCGTTCCACAGGGATGCTGGCCCATGTTGACTCCAATGCTTCCTACAGTTGTGTCAAGTTGGCTGGATGTCCTTTGGGTGGTGGACCATTCTTGATACACACAGGGAAACTGTCGAGTTCCAAAAACACAGCAACATTTTAGTTCTTAACACACTCAAACCGGTGTGCCTTGCATCAACTACCATACCCAGTTCAAACACTTAAATAGTTTGTCTTTCCCATTCACCCTCTGAATGGCACACATACACAATCCATGTCTCAATTATTTCAAGGCTTGAAAATCCTCCCCTTCATCAATACGGATTGAAGTGGATTTAATTTGTGACATCAATAAAGGACCATATATTTCACCTGGATTCACCTGGTCAGTCTGTTACGGAAAGAGCATGTTTTGTACACTCAGTGTATATAGTCATGTGTACAAGTGTGTTTATGTGTGTGGGGACTGTTTGATAGTGTGTAAATTGCATGCGATCATTGCATATGTATAAATGGGCTATACATAATAGCAGTATCCTTACAAATCCCACTGTTATGACCCTCAAACCTATACAGATAACTGACAAAATAAAGAAAACACCAACATAACGTGTCTTAATAGGGTGTTGGACCACGAGCTGCCAGAACAGCTTCAATGCACTGTGGCATAGATTCTACAAGTGTCTGGAACTTTATTGGAGGGATGTGACACAATTCTTCTAAGAGAAATTCCATCATTTGGTGGTGGTGGAAAACTCTGTTTCAGACGTCACTCCAGAATCTCCTATAAGTTAAGATCTGGTGACTGAGACACACACACACACAAATATACTTTCAATACACTTTGCATCCCTCATTTACTCAAGTGTTTCCTTTATTTTGGCAGTTTCCTGTATATGTAATCTCAAGGTCAAAGGTTAAAGTGGCTTGACCTGTATTAGATGGTCACTAGAAAAGTGGTGCAGTACATGGAACCTATTGTCAATAACACTATCGCCAGTATTCAAGCAATTTGAGAATTGTACTTTAAGAGGTGTGTTTTATTTGCACAGCAGTGTGTCCCAGGTGGAGTGAGTTGACACTTTAATTAGGAACTGTCAGTCCCAATGGCATGACCTCTGATAGCTGGCCTGGCTGAGAAGTAATCCAGTTCGCAAAACTAAAAGGAACATTTCCAGTGCCAAATCGCTCCATCCGGGACAAGCTGCATTGCAAATCAAACACACTTTCAATAGTGCTATCTGGAAAACCACTATCTGAAATGTATTGAATACCGTCCATAATGATGTGTAGACTACAGCTAAATGCATTAAGGCTTACATAGTGTGCTACACACCATAAAGAATGTGATGAACGGTTTTGCTCCATTCACTTTTGTTGGAGGAACATTCGTTCAAACCCTCACTGATTGTTTCAGAACTAACGGAGGTCAAATATAAATAATCACTTTTTAGAGGAAAATAAATAAATATACATCCCACAATTTCATGGCTAAACTTCTAACATAGAAATAGTTTAATCTGAAAATATGTAAAGAAAGCACATTTGGGGTAGGTTACTAAATGCAGCAACCGGCTGACTTTTTCTCAGTGCTCTTTCACACAGCACACTGCTCGAAGAACATCAATGGTTCATTAATCACCACGTACATACACAGAACTGAAAGCCCCTTTCCAACCACAGCCAATCAACGACGCGTTGCCAAGGAAACAACCTCCACCCTTGAGAGGTTTTTTTCATGGATTTTTTTTTGTGGGGGGGGTTGATGTTCCCTTCGTTCCCGGAATCCTTTGGCAGTCGTCTGACAGGGAAAGAGAGAGAGACCGAGAGAGACGGCGAGAGAGAGCATAGCCAAGGAGAAGAAGTGCAGAGTGAGAAACATTGGAACTCGAGAAACACAAATGATTTTGAGAAAGAGCGGATACACCATTCATTGGCATAATGTTCAGTGGTGATTTTGGGGTAGATGTTCAGTGTTCATACTGTTTTAACTTAGCATAATATATGCAGTGCTTTCGGAAAGTATTCAGACCCCTCAACTTTTTCCACATTTTGTTAAATGGTCAATGGTACAACTGAATGCATTCAGCTGAAATGTGTCTTCCGCATTTAACCCAACCCCTCTGAATCAGAGAGGTGTGGGTGGTTGCCATAATCGTCAGCCCACGTCTTCAGCGCCCGGGAAACAGTGGGATAACTGCCTTGCCTATTTTTACCTTGTCAGCTCAGGGATTCGATCCAGCAATGTTTAGGTTACTGACCCAACGCTCTAACCACTAGGCTACCTGCCACGTTACAGCCTTATTCTAAAATGCATTAAAGAAATACAAATCCTCAGCAATCTACACACAATACCTCATAATGACAAAGTGAAAACAGGTTTTTAGGAAAATGTTGCAAATTGTAACGTTGTTGACTTGAGGTTATTATTTATAGGGGTGCCAGGTAGGTTGTGCCTACCAGAGAAAACATTGGTTTCTTCTTTTGGTTTGGGAGGGAATGAGTCCCATCTGGTCCGTCAAGTCTACACCAATACAAAGGACTTATGTAAAAGTCAGGATGGAAATACACTTTTCATAAACACTTAAAACATTGGAAAGAACTTCAAAAACAACTGTTTTCTTTTGCGTGGGTTGTAATACCAACATATATTATTATATGTGTGTGTAATCGTTTAACACAATGAGTTCTGGTTCCTCCAGAAATGTCCTGTACCTCGGGCCTAAAAAGAGTCCAGCCCGGTAAAGAAGTTCAGGGACTCCAAGTGACCTTAGTCATGCAATGTTTGTCCGTTCATACAAGTGTAGCGTACACCCAGTATCAAATCATATAATCAATATAACAATTATTTAACCACACAACTATAAAGCGTATCAACTCTTACTCCTCAACTACAACTAACTACATAAATCTTCACATCAAAACAAATGAAATACCGTATACAAAAAGGTTGTAGTCAAGGCCACGAAGAACAGAGGTGTAGTCCACGGACGCAAAGAATGGATCCGATCCTGGGTAAACACACGTTTAAAGGCAACAAAACAAACGTAATAGAGAAGTTTCGGAACTGAGGGTTGAACACATCCTCATTCATGTCTCCATCACAACCCCACTTTTGCGCAGCTGATGCTGGCTATTTAATTGGGAATTAAAGGGAAAGCGCCCTATTGGAAGGAGAAGCACTGAGACGGTTCAGAAAAATTCAGGGCCGTCACACACCCCCTCCCCTGGAAAAAGCCAACCATTGCACTGGAAGGCACATTTTGGTCGGGGAAACCACGAAAGGTCTCATCACTTTCCTCTACAAAAACATTAATTACTTTTTGGCGCTCATGCACCTCAGCTGAGGGGTCACAGGCCTTAAGGTGTGAGACTTCTGGGTCTGGGAATCCGAGAAAAGTCCCCCCACTTTCCTCTTCAAAGATATCCAGGACCTTGTGGCCCTCAATCGCCTCCAATTCCTCAGCCGAGGGGCAACAGGCCTTAAGGCGTGAGACATGGACAACGCGCATATCTTCACCTGTGTCCTCTTTCACCACTCAGTAGTTCAGAGGGCCCATCTGCTCCACAATCCTATATGGTCCTTGCCATTTAGGAGCAAGCTTGGCCAAGAAGAATTGTTCAGCTTTTGAGTAAGGATGAGAGCAAAGCCACACCCGATCACGAAGCTGGAACTGCATGTCTCGTCTGTTCTTATCATAATTTCTCTTCCACTTGAGTCGAGCCTGGATCATGTTCTTTGAGACAAGCGCTCAAGTCGTGGAGCTGGACTACCTGGTCATAGCATGCAGAGTCCGGAGTAAGCTGCTGGGGCTGTAGCCCCATATCCAAGGGTCCTCGGAGGGGACGACTTAGGTTCAGCTCTGCAGGTGTGACTCCAGTGGACTCTTGCACAGCAGAATTCAGGGCAAATCGAAAGTCATGAAGGTGCTTGTCCCAGTGTTTGTGCTGGGTCCCTACATAGGAAGCAATCATTGTCTTCAAGGTTAGATTTACTCTCTCAGTGAGGTTGGTCTGTGGGTGATAGGCCGTGGTCAACTTCTGTCTCAGGTTCCATCTTTGGCAGGTCTCCTCAAAGAGATCAGAGACAAATTGGGAACCTCGATCAGACAGGATGTAATCAGGCACTCCCTAGTGAGTCAGGATCTCTTTCGTAAGGATGTTAGAGACGGTCCTTGCTGTGGCCTGATGCAGGGAAAAGAGCTCCACCCACTTAGAATAGTAATAGTAAAAAGAACAGTTTTGGGTGAGTCTCGACTGCTTGATAGGACAGTAGTACATGTAAGATGAGGGCCAGCATTACCAACAGCAGGAGCTCTGGATAAGGCATCTGGAACAGTGTTGTATTTTCCTTTCCTGTTTTCTATTGCAAAGGTGAACTCTTGCAACCGTAGAGCCCATCTGATGAATCTGGTGCTTGGTTTGTTGGTCTTGAACACCCACACAAGGGAGGAATGGACAGTGACCACAGTGAAGTGTCTTCCCTCCAGGTAGTACCTCCACTTTTCCAAAGCCCAGACAACTGCAAGGCACTCTTGCTCGGTTGTGGAGTAGTTCCGTTCTACTCCATTCAATGTCCGACTGGCGAACGCTAGCACTTCTTCAGTACCAAGTCCACTCTGTTGGACTAGGACAGCACCAAGTCCAACATCCAACACTTGCATCAGTGTAAACAACAAAAGGGCAATCAAAGTTGGGATGACCTAAAATGGGAGGTGTGACGAGGTGTCGTTTCAAAGGAGGTCTGGCACTCTGCCGTCCATAGGAATTTCACTCCTTTTCGCTTCAACGCGTTGAGGGGTTCTGCCACCTGGGAGAAGTTCGACACAAACCGATGGTACCATCCAGCCATCCCAAGGAACCGATGAAGGGCCTTGAGTGTGGTTGGCACAGGGAAGTCTTTACAGGATCCACATGAATGCCGTCAAAAGACACAATATGGCCAAGGAACTTCAGGGACGTTTGGCAGAAGTTGCTCTTCTTCATATTCAAGGTCAGACCAGCTTCTCTTAGCTTGTCCAACACTGCTTGAAGATCTTGAAAGTGTTGTTCTCTGTTCTGAGAGTAGATAATTATATCGTCCAGGTAGACAAAACAGATCTTCCCTTTGAGCTCACCTAACACAATCTCCATGAGTCTTTGGAAAGTGGCAGGTGCATTATTTAATCCAAAAGGCATCACCTTAAAGGAAAACAAGCCCTCAGCACAGACAAAAGCAGTCTTGTCCTTGCTTTCCTGGTCCAGCTCAACCTGCCAATAGCCATTATTGAGGTCAAGGGTAGTGAACACAACAGCGCCAGACAATGACTCCAGGATCTCGTGGATGGTGGGAAGAGGATAGGCATCAGTCTGGGAAACATTGTTGGTCTTACTATAGTCCACACAAAATCTAAGACCACCGGTCTTTTTTGGGATGAGGATAACAGGAGCAGCCCAGGGAGAGGAGGAACGTTCTATTATATCTTGTGTTAACATATCATTAATGAGTCCCTTTTGGATGATTAGCTGAGGACAAACAATATGGCTTTTGCTTGATCGGCATTTCCTGTGTAAGGAATATTTTGTGTTTCAGGAGCCCGGTGCGTCCTAGCTTTGAAGTACATACATCAGCATTATTCTGCAGCTGTTCCAACAGCCTTAACTCCTCTGGCTGTTCCAGCTGAGCTCTTCTCACAGCCTGTAAAAGGAGATCGTCAGAAGGATTATCAAGGGTTAGTGGTACCGGAGCAATGGCAGAGAAGACTGCCACATTTGAACCCCAATCATGTAACTTTGTAACTTCTGATTGGAAGAAATGCTTCTTGCTCGGATTGTATGGAAACCAGTAGCAATTGTGTGCGATATCAATCTGGACACCACTAAAGTACACAAAATAAATTCCCAACACAACAGGAAAAGCAAGGTTCTTGGTTTGTAGGATAACAGAAGGAATCATATAGGAGCGGTTACACAGGCGGAACTCTACCTCACTCCATCCAAGTGGTCGTCTAGCCTCACCATCAGCCAGATAGAGTGGACCTTCTGTCCACGGCTTCAAGTTGTATTGTGGACCTTTATCCTCCTTCCACAGTTTCTCATTGAGCAGTGTGTAGGATGACCCGGTGTCCAGGATGGCTCTTCCTGCCCATGGGCCTATGGACAGGGGTAACACCAGTTGGTGTGGTATTAACCGAAAAGGGGATGTCGACAGGGGGGCGTAGGCAGTGACTCTTGGGGTTTCAGCTCTGGTTAAAGCACCCAGAGTAGGATGATCATTCCTGCGAAGAGAGTTAGGTGTGTTGGCCTGTTGTGATTTGTGGTTTCTGGAAAGGTTTACTTGATACGGTCTTGGACATGTGGCTGAAGAATGTCCCTTTTGGATACATCTCCAACAGAACATGCGAGGGGTCTTGGCTGGAGACTCTGGCTATTGTTGATGGTCTGTCTTGGGTAACTGTTTGGGTGTCTGTTTCTTTCTCTGTTCATATTGCGGTTGGCATTCTCTGTCCTTCTCAAACTGCTGTCCCAAGCGAACCAGTCCATCGACAGTGGTAAATCTTTCTCTGAGGCTAGTAGAGGGTTGATGTTCTTCAATATCAATTTAATGACCTCTTCCTCCTCAATGCCAGGTTTCCACCTTCTGCACAGGGAGTGGTAAGCGTATGCAAAGTCACGGATACTCTCTTTCTCGCTTTGCACTCAATTTCTGACTCTGTCTGCCAACTCATTTGTGTAGTCCTCAGACAGAAATGCAGAGGAAAACTTGGCCTCAAAGTTAGCGGATCAGGACTGTCATCCTTTTCCCCAAAGGTGGGAAATTGCAATTTAATTGGCATCGCCCTCACACACTCATATCACCATGAACAAATTATTATCGAATTATCGAACCATGAAAATGAAAACCAGGATGCATGGTGGATTGCATCCTGCAAGGGGTGGCTGCAGCATGGCCTTGTCTTGGCTGTTCAGAGGTGCCATCTTGGCCCTCAGTGGTCACCAGAGAAACTCTGTGCAAGGAGTTGTGCCTAATGGAGGCCATGTCCACAGACACGTCATCCAACATTTTAACACAACTAGAGAGTTCTGTCTGCAAGTTGTCTACAGTGTTAACCATGGGAGAAAAAACAGAATTAACGTCCTTGAGAACCTCAGTGTGGTGATGTTGCAGGCGTCATTGGAGAGTGGCAGTGAGTTGGTTTCGTTGGTAGTCAAACTGCCTGTCCATGGCACCAGTAATTTCCCGTCTTCCACTCTCACTGAGCTCTGTCAGCATGTGGGTTAGAGTGCTCAGTGAGTTTCTGAATTCCATGGCACTGTTGTTGCTCTTCATTCAGACATTTGAATTTATGATGGATTAGAGTTTGGAGACGTTGTTGAGTCCGACGAATATTAAGGATGTCACCTTGAAGTTGTAAGACCCCAACCTCTGGAGATAAACCAGACAATGGAGGAAGGTTGGGTGTCAGAGGGAGGGCTAGCTCAGTACTTCCACACAGATCCATGTCAATAAGTGAGTAACTGGTTAGACCTCCTGTGGCCTGTGGTCCAGACCGAGCATTCAGATCCCAGGGCTCTGGCCCAAATCAACTCCATTATTTCCATTCACAATATGATTTGTATTGTCAGCTTGATGGTCAGAATGGCCCTGTGTATTCCCATTGACAGGTAGGGTGTGGATGAGCACATTTTCTTGGGGTGAATCCATTGTTTTATTTCCACACAAAAGATTTGCTTTGGTTAGTTCTCAATGTTGAGCGGTCCCATCTGGGGTGCCATTTTTTATGTAACGTTGTTGACTTGAGGTTATTATTTATAGGGGTGCCAGGTAGGTTGTGCCTACCAGAGAAAACTTTGGTTTCTCCTTTTGGTTTGGGAGGGAATGAGTCCCATCTGGTCCGTCAAGTCTACACCAATACAAAGGACTTATGTAAAAGTCAGGATGGAAATACACTTTTCATAAACCCTTAAAACATTGGAAAGAACTTAAAAAACAACAATTATTTTGCGTGGGTTGTATTACCAACATAAATGATTACACACATATATAATAATATAACACAATGAGTTCTGGTTCCTCCAGAAATGTCCTGTACCTCGGGCCTAAAAAGAGTCCAGCCCGGTAAAGAAGTTCAGGGAACTCAAGTGACCTTAAGTCACGCAATGTTTGTCCGTTCATACAAGTGTAACGTAAACCCAGTATTAATCATACAATCAATATAACAATTATTTTACCACACAACTATAAAGTGTATCAACTCTTACTAAGTCCTCAACTACAACTAACTACATAAATCCTCACATCAAAACAAGTGAAATACCGTCAACAAAAAGGTTGTAGTCAGTCGGTCAGTCAGACAATCCAATCAGCCAACA
Source organism: Oncorhynchus mykiss (assembly GCF_013265735.2). NCBI lineage: Eukaryota > Metazoa > Chordata > Actinopteri > Salmoniformes > Salmonidae > Oncorhynchus > Oncorhynchus mykiss. Next base: position 13,246,205 of record NC_048569.1, on the reverse strand, counting down.
GATCTCTAGCGGGGAAAGGCCACGAAGAACAGAGGTGTAGTCCACGGACGCAAAGAATGGATCCGATCCTGGGTAAACTCTATTAGGCTACAAAACACACAGCTTTTTAATTGGGAATTAAAGAGAAAGCACCCTATTGGAAGGAGAAGCACTGAGACGGTTCAGAAAAATTCAGGGCCGTCACAAAATGTATTAAAAATAATAAAAACAGAAATACCTCATTTACATAAGTATTCAGAACCTTTGCTATGAGACTCGAAATGTAGTTCTGGTCCATCCTGTTTCCATTGAGATGTTTCTACAAACTTCCAGAAGGACAACCATCTCTGCGGCACTCCACCAATCAGGCCTTTATGGTAGAGTGGCCAAACGGAAGCCACTCCTCAGTAAAAGGCACATGACAGCCCACTTGGAGTTTGCCAAAAGGCACCTAAAGACTCTCAGACCATGAGAAACAAGATCATCTGGTATGATGAAACCAAGATTGAACTCTTTGGCCTGAATGCCAAGTGTCACATCTGGAGGAAACCTGGCACCACCGTAGGGACTGGGAGACTAGTCAGCATCGAGGCAAAGATGAACGGAGCAAAGTACAGAGAGATCCTTGATGAAAATCTGTTCCAGAGCACTCAGAACCTCAGACTCAGGCGACGGTTCACCTTCCAACAAGGACAACGACCCTGAGCACACAGCCAAGACAACGCAAGTCTCTGAATGTCCTTGAGTGGTCCAGCCTGATGCCGGACTTGAACCCTATCGAAAATCTCTGGAGTGACCTGAAATTAGCTGTGCAGCAACGCTCACCATCCAACCTGACAGAGCTTGATTGGATCAACAGAGAAGAATGGGAGAAACTCCCCAAATACAGGTGTGCCAAGCTTGTAGCATCATTCCCAGGAAGACTCAAGGCTGTAATCGCTGCCAAAGGTGCTTCAACAAAGAATTGATTAAATGGTCTAAATACTTGTGTAAATGTGATATTTCAGTTTTTTTTTCAAATTTAAATTAGCAAACATTTCTTTAACTTGTTTTTGCTTTGTCATTATGGGGTATTGTGTGTAGCTTGAGGTATATAAAAAAAGTAATACATTTTAGAATAAGGCTGTAACATAACAAAATGTGAAAAAAGTCAAGGGTCTGAATTTCTAGTCGCTTTGTCACAGCATTTTTTTTAACACAGTAGAATGTGTTGAACAAGGCAGTTGAATGCATACTGCATTACAGTCAGCCAATAGAGGTATCCACACAGTGTCACGAACGTTGTCAGGGAAATGACCGGACCAAGGTGCAGCGTTGTGAGCATACATTTATTTTTTTTATGAATGTCACCAACAAAAGCAAGAAACAACAAAAACGAACGTGAAGCTTACTAGGGCTATACAGGCCACTAACAACATCAACTACCCACAACTAAGGTGGCAAAACAGGCTGCCTAAGTATGATTCCCAATCAGAGACGACGATAGACAGCTGTCCCTGATTGAGAACCATACCCGGCCAAAACATAGAAACAGAAAACATAGAAATAAAGAATCTAGAATACCCACCCTAGTCACACCCTGGTCTAACCAAAATAGAGAATAAAAGCCTCTCTAAGCAAGAAACAACAAAAACGAACGTGAAGCTTACTAGGGCTATACAGGCCACTAACAACATCAACTACCCACAACTAAGGTGGCAAAACAGGCTGCCTAAGTATGATTCCCAATCAGAGACGACGATAGACAGCTGTCCCTGATTGAGAACCATACCCGGCCAAAACATAGAAACAGAAAACATAGAAATAAAGAATCTAGAATACCCACCCTAGTCACACCCTGGTCTAACCAAAATAGAGAATAAAAGCCTCTCTATGGCCAGGGCGTGACAGTACCCCCCCCCCCCCCAATGTGCGGACTCCGGCCGCAAAACCTGACTCTATAGGGGAGGGTCCGGGTGGGCATCTACTTCGGTGTGACCCCGCTCCACCTCTGGCTCCCCCCACTTTGGTGGCGCCTCTGGACTAGGGACCCTGGCTGCAGGACCTGGACTGGGCACCCTCGTTGGCGACTCCGGACAGGGGACCGTCGCTGGAGGTGCCGGACTGGGGACCGTCGCTGGAGGTGCCGGACTGTGGACCGTCGCTGCAGGCTCCGGACTGGGGACGGTCACTGGAGGTGCCGGACTGGGGACTGTCGCTGGAGGCTCCGGACTGGAGACCGTCTTTGGAGGCTCCGGACTGGAGGCTGTCGCTGGAGGCTCCGGACTGGAGACCGTCGCTGCAGGCTCCGGACCGTAGATCAATACTGGAGGCTTCGTGCCATGGATCACCACTGGAGGCTTCGTGCCATGGATCATCACTGGAGGCTTCGTACCATGGATCACCACTGGAGGCTTCGTGCCATGGATCACCACTGGAGGCTTCGTGCCATGGATCATCACTGGAGGCTTCATGCCATGGATCACCACTGGAGGCTTCGTGCCATGGATCACCACTGGAGGCTTCGTGCCATGGATCATCACTGGAGGCTTCGTGCCATGGATCATAGACAGCTGTCCCTGATTGAGAACCATACCCGGCCAAAACATAGAAACAGAAAACATAGAAATAAAGAAACTAGAATGCCCACCCTAGTCACACCCTGGCCTAACTAAAATAGAGAATAAAAGCCTCTCTATGGCCAGAGCATGACACACAGAGAGACACAAGACTTTTTGTTAGGATCAGTGTCATTTGTGTGTCATTGACATACACAATTAAGCGACCTTGGGTATCCTCAAATAAATACATGAAATATCTATATCAAGCATTTCCATCAATTGAGCAGTTTTTTTTTTCTGTGAAGAAATCCTTAAACCTGTAGCATAGATGCAGTATACAGGAAACACTGTGAGATTCACGATCTAGCTGGTCACGCATCACTGTTAGTCTCGGCAAACCTTGGATTCAAGGTAGATTCAAGTGAATTTTGATTCAAACTGTCACAAAAAAGCATAGACTCTTTGAATTAAAATCAAAAAGCTGTAACGCATCACTGCGGTGGCCAATGATTCAACAGCCTTTTTATACCAATGCGGTTGAATCGGTTATCCACCCAAACAAGTAAGAAAGCGTTCATCTGGGGAGCTGAATAAACTCAAGGCTGTCTTCATCTATTCACTAAGAACACCTTTTCATTTTTGGCACAATCTGAAAAGATTCTGTAAACCTGTGGAAATGTGACGGCACTTTATTATAAAGGGACACGCACAGGCATTCGTAACAACTGATATGAATGGTTCATGACACATTGGGTGTTGAACTTAAACCTTTTCAATGTTATTATCACTTCTGATTTTGGATGTCAAAATGTCTCTTTTGAAATACATTTGAAATAGATTGTCTAAGTACTACCCAAACTACCCAATATTGCACAGTTTTTATTTAACTATGAACATACTCATACACATTGAATTACCAAGAATAAATATATACACTAAGTGTTCAAAACCTTATGAACTCCTTTCTAATAATGAGTTGAACTCCTTCCTAATAATGAGTTGAACTCTGTCCTAATAATGAGTTGAACTCCGTCCTAATAATGAGTTGAACTCCTTCCTAATAATGAGTTGAACTCCTTTCTAATAATGAGTTGAACCCCTTCCTAATAATGAGTTGAACTCCTTTCTAATAATGAGTTGAACTCCGTCCTAATAATGAGTTGAACTCCTTCCTAATAATGAGTTGAACTCCTTTCTAATAATGAGTTGAACTCCGTCCTAATAATGAGTTGAACTCCTTCCTAATAATGAGTTGAACTCCTTTCTAATAATGAGTTGAACTCCTTCCTAATAATGAGTTGAACTTCGTCCTAATAATGAGTTGAACTCCGTCCTAATAATGAGTTGAACTCCGTCCTAATAATGAGTTGAACTCCGTCCTAATAATGAGTTGAACTCCTTCCTAATAATGAGTTGAACTCCATCCTAATAATGAGTTGAACTCCTTTCTAATAATGAGTTGAACTCCATCCTAATAATGAGTTGAACTCCTTCCTAATAATTAGTTGAACTCCTTTCTAATAATGAGTTGAACTCCGTCCTAATAATGAGTTGAACTCCTTCCTAATAATGAGTTGAACTCCTTTCTAATAATGAGTTGAACTCCTTCCTAATAATGAGTTGAACTCCGTCCTAATAATGAGTTGAACTCCGTCCTAATAATGAGTTGAACTCCGTCCTAATAATGAGTTGAACTCCGTCCTAATAATGAGTTGAACTCCTTTCTAATAATGAGTTGAACTCCATCCTAATAATGAGTTGAACTCCTTCCTAATAATGAGTTGAACTCCTTTCTAATAATGAGTTGAACTCCGTCCTAATAATGAGTTGAACTCCTTCCTAATAATGAGTTGAACTCCTTTCTAATAATGAGTTGAACTCCTTCCTAATAATGAGTTGAACTCCGTCCTAATAATGAGTTGAACTCCGTCCTAATAATGAGTTGAACTCCTTCCTAATAATGAGTTGAACTCCTTCCTAATAATGAGTTGAACTCCGTCCTAATAATGAGTTGAACTCCGTCCTAATAATGAGTTGAACTCCGTCCTAATAATGAGTTGAACTCCGTCCTAATAATGAGTTGCGCGCCTCCCCTTTGCCCCTTTGCCCAGCGTTAATTCATCAGGGCATGGACTCTACAAGGTGTCGAAGCGCTCCACAGGGATGCTGGCCCATGTTGACTCCAATGCTTCCCACTGTTGTGTCAAGTTGGCTGGATGTCCTTTGGCTGGTGGACCATAATTGATACACACAGGGAACTGTTGAGCATGAAAAACCCAGCAGCGTTACAGTTCTTGACACACTCAAACCGGTGTGCCTGGCACCTACTACCATACCCTGTTCAAAGGCACTGAAATCTTTTGTCATGCCCATTCACCCTCTGAATGGCACACATACACAATCCATGTCTCAATTATCTCAAGGCTTAAAATTCCTTCTTTAACCTGTCTTCTCCCCTTCACCTACACTGATTGAAGTGGATTTCACCTGGTCAGTCTATTATCAGTCATGGAAAGAGCAGATGTACCTAATGTTTTGTACACTCAGTGTACAAGTAAATCAGGCTTGTGGACAAGCAGATATGTTGGTGTGATGTTGGTGGATACCACCATACACTGCACATCTCCCTGGCACCATAAACTTGAGGAGCTGTGCACTCACAGGGGTAGAGGTGTGTGTGTACATGTTTTCCTACTGTGTGTGTGTGTGTGTGTGTGTGTGTGTGTGTGTGTGTGTGTGTGTGTGTGTGTGTGTGTGTGTGTGTGTGTGTGTGTGTGTGTGTGTGTGTGTGTGTGTGTGTGTGTGTGTGTGTGCCTGTGAATGGGTGTGTCTTGGGTGTGTTTTGGACGTGTGGGGAATTCCCATGATCCCCAGAGAAAAACCTTTACACGACAAAGAAATTGAAGAATGTGTTAACACTTATTTCAGAGAGTGGAGAAGAGAGGGGGGTCTCACAAGCTACCCCACTCTGATAGTGAGGAAAACAGCTGCTGTCAAACCACAACAGGGCCCTTTTGATCTTTCCACACCTCTCTCCTTCACCCCATCATACTCAGATGATTTCTCTCTCGGTTTGTCTGTCTGTCCGTCTGTCTCTCTCTCTCTCCATCCTTTTCAATTGACCCTTGAGAAGTGTCGGTCATCTGTCTAGACTAGATGTAATACTTGTCATTGGAAGATATTAGGTCACTCTTGAAAACATCTAACTTTTATTCTGAAATGTCTCTAGTAAGTTCTGACAATGTCATCTATTATAATTAGGTGAAAAATAACATATGAAACCACCCGTGTGTAATGTATCATGAATGCGTTTTTGGAAAGTCTTGTATGTGCTGTTATAGAGAAGGAGCATAATTATCCTGCCATAAGCTTCTATGAATGCTTATAAGTGTAATCAGGAGAACTATGAGTGAACTCTCGGTCATAAGTGTCTACATAACAATGTCTTAACAGATGTCTCCAACAGTCATGTCAGCTGTGGTTACCTTTTGGCAACTGACCTCACACTATCATGACACACACCATTATTTAGCTAAGAACACAGATGGCTAGGTTTGAGCCAAGCCAACTGGCTGACCTAGACCATAGCAGTACATAATATAACTCATCAGAAAATATTAACATATTGGAACATGTTAGAATGAGTAATTTAGTAATATCTCTACGTCTATCTTAACATGGTCTGTGTAATAACCAAGTTGGCAGTTGTAATAAGCTGACAATAGACTTCACTGTTTATGACTTGAATTTATTTATCTGTTAGAAGATTGTTATAACAAAGGTATGCAGCCCTTATGATGCAGGGTTTAGGTAAAGTGTCACCTCAACTTGGTAACGTAAAGGGTTACCTAAACTCAGTAATGTTAAGTGTTACCTAAACTCAGTAATGTTAAGTGTTACCTAAACTCAGTAATGTTAAGTGTTACCTAAACTCAGTAATGTTAAGGGTTACCTAAACTCAGTAATGTTAAGTGTTACCTAAACTCAGTAATGTTAAGTGTTACCTAAACTCAGTAAAGTTAAGTGTTACCTAAACTCAGTAATGTTAAGTGTTACCTAAACTCAGTAATGTTAAGGGTTACCTAAACTCAGTAATGTTAAGGGTTACCTAAACTCAGTAATGTTAAGTGTTACCTAAACTCAGTAATGTTAAGGGTTACCTAAACTCAGTAATGTTAGGGGTTACCTAAACTCAGTAATGTTAAGTGTTACCTAAACTCAGTAAAGTTAAGTGTTACCTAAACTCAGTAATGTTAAGTGTTACCTAAACTCAGTAATGTTAAGTGTTACCTAAACTCAGTAATGTTAAGTGTTACCTAAACTCAGTAATGTTAAGGGTTACCTAAACTCAGTAATGTTAAGTGTTACCTAAACTCAGTAATGTTAAGTGTTACCTAAACTCAGTAATGTTAAGTGTTACCTAAACTCAGTAATGTTAAGTGTTACCTAAACTCAGTAATGTTAAGTGTTACCTAAACTCAGTAATGTTAAGTGTTACCTAAACTCAGTAATGTTAAGTGTAACCTAAACTCAGGAATGTTAAGTGTTACCTAAACTCAGTAATGTTAAGGGTTACCTAAACTCAGTAATGTTAGGGGTTACCTAAACTCAGTAATGTTAAGTGTTACCTAAACTCAGTAATGTTAAGTGTTACCTAAACTCAGTAATGTTAAGTGTTAACCAAACTCAGTAATGTTAGGGGTTACCTAAACCTGTTAACGTAAAGGGTTAACTGAACTCAGTAATGTTAAGTGTAACCTAAACTTGGTAAAGTTAATAATTACCTACACTTAGTAATGTAAAGGGTTATCTACACTTAGTAACGTAAAGTGTTATCTACACTTAGTAATGTAAAGTGTAACCTGCACTTAGTAACGTAAAGTGTTAGCTACACTTAGTAACGTAAAGTGTTACCTACACTTAGTAACGTAAAGTTTTACCTACACTTAGTAACGTAAAGTGTTACCTACACTTAGTAACGTAAAGTGTTACCTACACTTAGTAATGTAAAGTGTTACCTACACTTAGTAACGTAAAGTGTTACCTACACTTAGTAACGTAAAGTGTTACCTACACTTAGTAACGTAAAGTGTTACCTACACTTAGTAATGTTAGGGGTTACCTACACTTAGTAATGTAAAGTGTTACCTACACTTAGTAACGTAAAGTGTTACCTACACTTAGTAACGTAAAGTTTTACCTAAACTCAGTAATGTAAAGTGTAACCTAAACTCAGTAACGTAAAATGTTACCTACACTTAGTAACGTAAAGTGTTACCTACACTTAGTAACTTAGTGTTAACTACACTTAGAACTTAAAGTGTTACCTAAACTTAGTAACGTAAAGTGTTACCTACATTTAGTATCTTAAAGTGTTACCTACACTTAGTAACGTAAAGTGTTACCTACACTTAGTAACGTAAAGTGTTACCTACACTTAGTATCTTAAAATGTCACCTACACTTAGTAACTTAGTGTTACCTACACTTAGTAACGTAAAGTGTTACCTACACTTAGTAACTTAAAGTGTTACCTACACTTAGTATCTTAAAATGTTACCTACACTTAGTAACTTAAAGTGTTACCTACACTTAGTAACTTAAAGTGTTACCTACACTTAGTAACTTAGTGTTAACTACACTTAGTAACTTAAAGTGTTACCTACATTTAGTAGTGTAAAGTGTTGGCAAAGCTTTGTAATGTGAAGTGTTACCTACACTCAGTAATGTAAAGTGTTTTCTAAACTTAGTAACGTAAAGTGTTACCTAATCTGATTATGTAATTCACAGATCACTTTATTTTATCAAGTAATGCTGATGATTGAAAAATACACAGTTCAGTCATAAAAATGAGAAATCTTGGAGAAACAGTAACCACGGGTGTCATAGTGAATATTTGATTATCTTAATAGGGTTAATTAAGTAATGTCATCCGCCAAATTGTCATCACACTGCGGACAAATACTCATTACACGTTAAGTCATGGCTGTCACTTTGGGTGGTGATGTTGAGCCTTCAACACACTATAGAGGAATGAAGAAAGGAAGAGATGATGCATGAGGAAATGTGTGTTTGCTCTTATTGTGGACTGCCCAAAATAGGAGTGATGCCATACGTTGATCGTAGTTCTACTTCACAGTGTATGTACAGTTATAAAGCAGTGCAAACACACATTTCCTCATGCATCATCTCTTCCTTTCTTCATTCCTCTATAGTGTGTTGAAGGCTCAACCCCTTGACTTATTCAACATATAATTAAATAGATGTTGCTTCTCACCCATCTATCTACACACTGTACCCCATAATGACAAAAATGAAATCATTTTTTTGAAAATTTAGCACATTTATTTAAAGCGAAATACACAAATATCTAATTTACATAAGTATTCACACCCCTGAGTCAAGACATTTTAGAATCACATTTGGTAGAGATTACAGCTGTGAGTCTTTCTGGGTAAGTGTCGAAGAGCTTTGTACACCTGGATTGTACAATATTTGCCCATTATTATTTCCAAAATACTTAAAGCACTGTTAAATTGGTTGTCAATCTTTGCTAAAAAAAAAACATTTCCAAGTCTTGTCATAGATTTCCAAGTAGATTTGGTCAAAACTGTAACATTCACTTTCTTTGGTAAGCAATTCCATTGTAGATTGACCTTGTGTTTTAGTTTATTGTCCTGCTGAAAGGTGAATTAATCTCCCAGTGTCTGGTGGAAAGCCGACTGAACCAGATTTTCCTCTAGGATTTTTCCTGTGCTCTGCACCATTCCATTTATTTTGTATCCTGAAAAACTCCCCAGTCCTTAATGATTACAAGCATACCCATAACATGATGCAGCCACCACTATGTTTAAAAATATGGAGAGTGGTACTCAGTAATATGTTGTATTGGATTTGTCGCAAACATATCACTTTGTGTTTAGGACAGAAAGTGTATTGCTTTGCCTTGTTGCAAAAAGGATGCATGTTTTGGAATATTGTATTATGTACAGGCTTCTTTCTTTTCACTCTGTCATTTAGGCCACTTCCGTGGCCTCCAATTGCTCTTAAATACAAGTACAACTAAATGCATGCTCTTCAACCGATCGCTACCTGCACCTACCCGCCTGTCCAACATCACTACTCTGGACGGCTCTGACTTAGAATACGTGGACAACTACAAATACTTAGGTGTCTGGTTAGACTGTAAACTCTCCTTCCAGACCCATATCAAACATCTCCAATCCAAAGTTAAATCTAGAATTGGCTTCCTATTTCGCAACAAAGCATCCTTCACTCATGCTGCCAAACATACCCTTGTAAAACTGACCATCCTACCAATCTTCGACTTTGGCGATGTCATTTACAAAATAGCCTCCAATACCCTACTCAACAAATTGGATGCAGTCTATCACAGTGCAATCCGTTTTGTCACCAAAGCCCCATATACTACCCACCATTGCGACCTGTACGCTCTCGTTGGCTGGCCCTCGCTTCATACTCGTCGCCAAACCCACTGGCTCCATGTCATCTACAAGACCCTGCTAGGTAAAGTCCCCCCTTATCTCAGCTCGCTGGTCACCATAGCATCTCCCACCTGTAGCACACGCTCCAGCAGGTATATCTCTCTAGTCACCCCCAAAACCAATTCTTTCTTTGGCCGCCTCTCTTTCCAGTTCTCTGCTGCCAATGACTGGAACGAACTACAAAAATCTCTGAAACTGGAAACACTTATCTCCCTCACTAGCTTTAAGCACCAACTGTCAGAGCAGCTCACAGATTACTGCACCTGTACATAGCCCACCTATAATTTAGCCCAAACAACTACCTCTTTCCCAACTGTATTTAATTTATTTATTTATTTTGCTCCTTTGCACCCCATTATTTTTTTTTCTACTTTGCACATTCTTCCATTGCAAAACTACCATTCCAGTGTTTTACTTGCTATATTGTATTTACTTTGCCACCATGGCCTTTTTTGCCTTTACCTCCCTTCTCACCTCATTTGCTCACATTGTATATAGACTTGTTTATACTGTATTATTGACTGTATGTTTGTTTTACTACATGTGTAACTCTGTGTTGTTGTATCTGTCGAACTGCTTTGCTTTATCTTGACCAGGTCGCAATTGTAAATGAGAACTTGTTCTCAACTTGCCTACCTGGTTAAATAAAGGTAAAATAAAAATAAATAAATAAAATAGGTTAGTATTGTGGAGTAACTACAATGTTGTTTAGTTTTCTCCTATCACAGCCATTAAACTCTATAACTGTTTTAAAGTGAATTGCTTTGCCACATTTTGTGCAGTATTACTTTAGTGCCTTGTTGCAATCTGGAGGCATGTTTTTGGAATATTTTTATTATTCTGTACAGGCTTCTTTCTGTGTCAATTAGGTTAGTTAGTATTGTGGAGTAAGTACTCAGTTTTCTCCTATCACAGCCATTAAACTCTGTTTTGAAGTCACCATAGGCCTCACGGTGAAATCCCTGAGCTGTTTCCTTCCTCTCCGGCAACTGAGTTAGGATGGACCCCTTTATCTTTGTAGTGACTGGGTGTGTTGACACACCATCCAAAGTGTAATTAATAACTTCACCATGCTCAAAGGGATATTCAATGTTCGCTTTTTTATTTATTTTTTATGTACCAATAGATGCCCTTCTTTGTGAGGCATTGGAAAACCTCTATGGTCTTTGTGGTTGAATCTGAGTTTGAAATTCACTGCAAAATAAGTGGCATGAAGGTCAAAGTCAATAGTGAGCCAACCCTGTATGGTAGATACGTTTAAATGGAGAAGGTTATGTCCAATGAGATTTCTTAGCTCTTTTTCAAGAAAGACCTAGCTTAAACCACAATGCACATTTACTTAAAAGTCAAGGATAAATATGGAAATAAAAAAACATCTAATTTGATGTTTTGATAATTTTATATATTATCTATTTTAGGATTCATTAGGGTTAGTAACATATTAAGCAATTCCAGGTACACGATACCGGGATACTGACACAAAAAAGCAGAATATAATGCTAAATATAAGTATTTACATAAAATATGCACAGTCATGCCCATTTTGTGATACAACACTTTTCCACAATGCAGAAAAACACAAACAAACCACAAGTTTTAGCAGCGGGGGGGGGGGGGGGGGGGGGGGGGTGTATGCGTGTCTGTAGCCCAATTGCCAGACTCAGAAAAGCGAAATAGGAAAGGTCGACTGAAAGATACGTGGCATCAGCACACAAGTGATTTTCGGCTCCAGTCGGCTGTGGCTGTCACAGCCAACCGAATTGTGGCCCCCTCGATCCGCCGGAGCGTCTGTTCCCGGTGCCGTGGCCCCCTGTGGCAAGGTAGTGCCGGGGTTTCTCCAAAGGGTTCGGCCGTTAGCTAGAGCTCCACACAAAAACAAACACCCTTCACACGGGCTGGGCTGCTTGAAGCAGACAATTAAGGCGATGGAAGAGGGTGCATTTGCATACATATTAAAGTGAGGCCCGTTATAAAAGAAAAAGGGAGTGAGAAAGAGAGAGCAAGAGAGAGAGAGAGAAAAAGCTGCAGGGAGGGAGGCGGAAAGAGAAAGGGGAAAGAGAGAGAGAGTGAGAGAGAGTGAAACGAGCTTCTCTCATAGATCTTTTTCATCAAAAAATACAGGACCCGCCTTTGCTTGCGCATAAATTTGCATCTTCTTAAGGAGAAGGGCACCATGGGGAAACAGGAAGCTAGTGATGGACACACCCCCCTCCGTGTGCTGACGGGCACCTCTACAATGCTCTACAGGTATGGTGAATTAGTCAGTCCTCTCAAGGGATAGGCTACAGAAATGGAGCCTTTGAATACCACTACTCGGGATGGGAAACTCGGAGGGATCCTGGAGAGCTGCAGTGTGTGCAGGCTGCTGTTTCAGCCCTGCACTACCCACCTGATCTCTGTTCAATTTAAACCATTAGTTGAATCAGGTAGAGCAGGAAACAGAGCTCACACCGCAGGCCAGATGGACCGGAGTTGCCCATACAGTACCTGGACTCATTCTGTAGGTGTCACTAAATTCAGAGAGGTGGCTTGTGCTACACTTTTTTATGTTCTATTGAACCTTTATTTAACTAGGCAAGTCAATTAAGAACAAATTCTTATTTATAATGACGGCCAACCAAAAGGCAAAAGGCCTCCTGCGGGGACGGGGGCTGGGATTAAAAATAAAAAATGTATTATAAACATAGGACAAAACACACATCACGACAAGAGAGACACCACAACACTACATAAAGAGAGACCTAAGACAACAACATAGCATGGCAGCAACACAAGACAATACAACATGGTAGCAACACAACATGGCAGCAGCACGACATGGTAGCAACACAAAACATGGTACAAACATTATTCGGCACAGACAACAGCACAAAGGCAAGAAGATAGAGAAAACAATACATCACGCGAAGCAAGAACACTACTTGACAAAAAAATTTGGACACCTGCTTGTCGAACATCTCATTCCAAAATTATTGCCATTAATATGGAGTTTGTCCGCTCTTTGCTGCTATAACAGCCTCCACTCTTCTGGGAAGGCTTTCCACTACAGTAGATGTTGGAACATTGCTGTGGGGACTTGCTTCCATTCAGCCACAAGAGCATTAGTGAGGTTGAGCACTGATGTTGGGTGATTAGGCCTGGCTCACAGTCGGCGTTCCGATTCATCCCAAGGTGTTGGATGGTTTTGAGGTCAGGGCTTTGTGCAGACCAGGCAAATTGTTCTACACCGATCTCGACAAACCATTTCTCTATTACCTTGCTTTGTGCATGGGGGCATTGGCGATTGCATGACTGTGTGCTCGATTTGATGCACCTGTCAGAACAGGTATGGCTGAAATAGCCGAATCCACTAATTTGAAGGGGTGTCTACATACTTTTGCATATA
>NC_048569.1:13167797-13227797 GCF_013265735.2 Oncorhynchus mykiss | reverse complement strand
TTACTTTTGTCGGGCCTGTCTATCTGTCTTGAGTCAAACACGGTTGTAGGGCCTGTTTGTATGTCCTGTGTCAAAGACGGTTGTAGGGCCTGTCTGTCCTGAGTCACTTACTGTTGTCTGGCCTGTCTGTCTGTCCTGAGTCAAAGACGGTTGTAGGGCCTGTCTGTTCTGAGTCACAGATGGTTGTAGGGCCTGTCTGTCCTGAGTCACTTACTGTTGTCGGGCCTGTCTATCTGTCTTGAGTCAAACAAGGTTGTAGGGCCTGTCTGTCTGTCCTGAGTCAAAGACGGTTGTAGGGCCTGTCTGTCTGTCCTGAGTCAAAGACGGTTGTAGGGCCTGTCTGTCCTGAGTCACAGATGGTTGTAGGGTCTGTTTGTCTGTCATGCATCACTTACTGTTGTAGAGCCTGTCCTGTCTGTCTGTCCTCCGTCACTTACTGCTGTAGGGTCTGTCTGTCTGTCCTGAGTCACATACTGTCTATCTATCTGTCTGTAGGGCCTATCTATCTGTGCTGAGTCACAGAAGGTTGTAGGGCCAGTCTGTCCTGAGTCACACACAGTTGTAGGGCCTGTCTGTCTGTCCTGAGTCACATACTGTCTATCTATCTGTCTGTAGGGCCTATCTATCTGTGCTGAGTCACAGAAGGTTGTAGGGCCTATCTGTCCTGAGTCACACACAGTTGTAGGGCCTGTCTGTCTGTCCTGAGTCACAGACAGTCATAGGGACTGTCTGTCCGTTGTCACTTACTGTTGTAGGGCCTGTCTGTCCTGAGTCACTTACTGTTGTAGGGACTGTCTGTCTGTCTGTCTGTCTTGAGTCACTTACTGTTGTAGGGCCTGTCTGTCCTGAGTCACTTACTTTTGTCGGGCCTGTCTATCTGTCTTGAGTCAAACACGGTTGTAGGGCCTGTTTGTATGTCCTGTGTCAAAGACGGTTGTAGGGCCTGTCTGTCCTGAGTCACTTACTGTTGTCTGGCCTGTCTGTCTGTCCTGAGTCAAAGACGGTTGTAGGGCCTGTCTGTTCTGAGTCACAGATGGTTGTAGGGCCTGTCTGTCCTGAGTCACTTACTGTTGTCGGGCCTGTCTATCTGTCTTGAGTCAAACAAGGTTGTAGGGCCTGTCTGTCTGTCCTGAGTCAAAGACGGTTGTAGGGCCTGTCTGTCTGTCCTGAGTCAAAGACGGTTGTAGGGCCTGTCTGTCCTGAGTCACAGATGGTTGTAGGGTCTGTTTGTCTGTCATGCATCACTTACTGTTGTAGAGCCTGTCCTGTCTGTCTGTCCTCCGTCACTTACTGCTGTAGGGTCTGTCTGTCTGTCCTGAGTCACATACTGTCTATCTATCTGTCTGTAGGGCCTATCTATCTGTGCTGAGTCACAGAAGGTTGTAGGGCCAGTCTGTCTGTCTGTCCTGGGTCACATACTGTCTATCTATCTGTCTGTAGGGCCTATCTATCTGTGCTGAGTCACAGAAGGTTGTAGGGCCTATCTGTCCTGAGTCACACACAGTTGTAGGGCCTGTCTGTCTGTCCTGAGTCACAGACAGTCATAGGGACTGTCTGTCTGTCCTGTCATATACTGTTGTGGGGCCTGTCTATCTGTCCTGAGTGAGAGACGGTTGTAGGGCCTGTTTGTCTACCCTGAGTCGCACACGGTTGTAGGGCCTGTCTGTCCTGAGTCACAGATGGTTGTAGGGGCTGTTTGTCTGTCATGCATCACTTACTGTTGTAGAGCCTGTCCTGTCTGTCTGTCCTCCGTCACTTACTGCTGTAGGGTCTGTCTGTCTGTCCTGAATCACATACTGTCCATCTATCTGTCTGTAGGGCCTATCTATCTGTGCTGAGTCACAGAAGGTTGTAGGGCCTATCTGTCCTGAGTCACACACAGTTGTAGGGCCTGTCTGTCAGTCCTGAGTCACATACTGTTGTAGGGCCTGTCTGTCCGTTGTCACTTACTGTTGTAGGGCCTGTCTGTCCTGAGTCACTTACTGTTGTAGGGACTGTCTGTCTGTCTGTCTGTCTTGAGTCACTTACTGTTGTAGGGCCTGTCTGTCCTGAGTCACTTACTTTTGTCGGGCCTGTCTATCTGTCTTGAGTCAAACACGGTTGTAGGGCCTGTTTGTATGTCCTGTGTCAAAGACGGTTGTAGGGCCTGTCTGTCCTGAGTCACTTACTGTTGTCTGGCCTGTCTGTCTGTCCTGAGTCAAAGACGGTTGTAGGGCCTGTCTGTTCTGAGTCACAGATGGTTGTAGGGCCTGTCTGTCCTGAGTCACTTACTGTTGTCGGGCCTGTCTATCTGTCTTGAGTCAAACAAGGTTGTAGGGCCTGTCTGTCTGTCCTGAGTCAAAGACGGTTGTAGGGCCTGTCTGTCTGTCCTGAGTCAAAGACGGTTGTAGGGCCTGTCTGTCCTGAGTCACAGATGGTTGTAGGGTCTGTTTGTCTGTCATGCATCACTTACTGTTGTAGAGCCTGTCCTGTCTGTCTGTCCTCCGTCACTTACTGCTGTAGGGTCTGTCTGTCTGTCCTGAGTCACATACTGTCTATCTATCTGTCTGTAGGGCCTATCTATCTGTGCTGAGTCACAGAAGGTTGTAGGGCCAGTCTGTCTGTCTGTCCTGGGTCACATACTGTCTATCTATCTGTCTGTAGGGCCTATCTATCTGTGCTGAGTCACAGAAGGTTGTAGGGCCTATCTGTCCTGAGTCACACACAGTTGTAGGGCCTGTCTGTCTGTCCTGAGTCACAGACAGTCATAGGGACTGTCTGTCTGTCCTGTCATATACTGTTGTGGGGCCTGTCTATCTGTCCTGAGTGAGAGACGGTTGTAGGGCCTGTTTGTCTACCCTGAGTCGCACACGGTTGTAGGGCCTGTCTGTCCTGAGTCACAGATGGTTGTAGGGGCTGTTTGTCTGTCATGCATCACTTACTGTTGTAGAGCCTGTCCTGTCTGTCTGTCCTCCGTCACTTACTGCTGTAGGGTCTGTCTGTCTGTCCTGAATCACATACTGTCCATCTATCTGTCTGTAGGGCCTATCTATCTGTGCTGAGTCACAGACGTTGTAGGGCCTGTCTGTCTGTCCTGAGTTACAGATGGTTGTAGGGCCTGTCTGTATGTCCTGAGTCACAGACGGTCATAGGGACTGTCTGTCTGTCCTGTCATATACTGTTGTGGGGCCTGTCTATCTGTCCTGAGTCAGAGACGGTTGTAGGGCCTGTTTGTCTACCCTGAGTCGCACACGGTTGTAGGGCATGTCTGTCCTGAGTCACAGACGGTTGTAGGGACTGTCTGTCCTGAGTCACAGACGGTTGTAGGGACTGTCTGTCCTGAGTGACAGATGGTTGTAGGGCCTGTCTATCTCTCCTGAGTCACAAACAGCTGTAGGGCCTGTCTGTCCTAAGTCACACATGGTTGTAGGGCCTGTCTGTATGTCCTGAGTCACAGAAGGTTGTAGGGCCTGTCTATACTGAGTCACACACAGTTGTAGGGCCTAAATGTCTGTCCTGAGTCACAGATTGTTGCAGGGACTGTCTGTCCTGAGTCACATACTGTTGTAGGGCCTGTCTAACTGTCCTGAGTCCCAGATGGTTGTAGGGCCTGTCTGTCTATCCTGAGTCACATACTGTTGTAGGGCCTGTCTATCTCTCCTGAGTCACAAACAGT
Organism: Oncorhynchus mykiss; assembly: GCF_013265735.2. Lineage (NCBI taxonomy): Eukaryota > Metazoa > Chordata > Actinopteri > Salmoniformes > Salmonidae > Oncorhynchus > Oncorhynchus mykiss. The sequence continues at coordinate 13,224,142 of NC_048569.1, read as the reverse complement.
TGTAGGGCCTGTCCTGTCCTAAGTCACAGATTGTTGCAGGGACTGTCTGTCCTGGGTCACATACTGTTGTAGGGCCTGTCTGTCTGTCCTGAGTCACAGATGGTCACAGGGACTGTCTGTCCTGAGTCACATACTGTTGTAGGGAATGTCTGTCTCTCCTGAGTCACAGATGGACACAAGGACTGTCTGTCCTGAGTCACAGACGGATGTAGGGACTGTCTGTCCTGGGTCACAGACGGTTGTAGGGCCTGTCTGTCCTAAGTCACACATGGTTGTAGGGCCTGTCTGTATGTCCTGAGTCACAGAAGGTTGTAAGGCCTGTCTATCCTGAGTCACACACGGTTGTAGGGCCTAAATGTCTGTCCTTAGTCACACATGGTTGTAGGGCCTGTCTGTCTGTCCTGAGTCACAGATGGTCACAGGGACTGTCTGTCCTGAGTCAAATACTGTTGTAGGGAATGTCTGTCTCTCCTGAGTCACAGATGGTCACAAGGACTGTCTGTCCTGAGTCACAGACGGTTGTAGGGACTGTCTGTCCTGCGTCACAGACAGTTGTAGGGCCTGTCTGTCCTGAGTCACATACTGTTGTAGGGCATGTCTATCTGTCATGAGTCACAGATGGTTGTAGGACCAGTCTGTCCTGAGTCACAGATGATTTTAGGGCCTGTCTATCTCTCCTGAGTCACAAACAGCTGTAGGGCATGTATGTCCTAAGTCACACATGGTTGTAGGGCCTGTCTGTATGTCCTGAGTCACAGAAGGTTGTAGGGTCTGTCTGTCCTGAGTCACAGACTGTTGTAGGGACTGTCTGTCTGTCCTGAGTCACAGACGGTTGTAGGGCCTGTCTATCCTGAGTGACAGACGGTTGTAGGGCCTGTCTGTCTGTCCTGAGTCACAGACGGTTGTAGGACCAGTCTGTCCTGAGTCACAGACAGTTGTAGGGCCTGTCTGTCCTGAGTGACAGATGATTTTAGGGCCTGTCTATCTCTCCTGAGTCACAAACAGCTGTAGGGCATGTCTGTCCTAAGTCACACATGGTTGTAGGGCCTGTCTGTATGTCCTGAGTCACAGAAGGTTGTAGGGCCTGTCTGTCCTGAGTCACAGACAGTTGTAGGGACTGTCTGTCTGTCCTGAGTCACAGAAGGTTGTAGGGCCTGTCTATCCTGAGTCACAGACGGTTGTAGGGACTGTCTGTCCTGAGTGACAGACGGTTGTAGGGCCTGTCTGTCTGTTCTGAGTCACAGACTGTTGTAGGGCCTAACTGTCTGTCCTGGGTCACAGACTGGTGTAGGGACTGTCTGTCTGTCCTGAGTCACAGACAGTTGTAGGGACTGTCTGTCTGTCCTGAGTCACAGACTGTTGTAGGGACTGTCTGTCTGTCCTGAGTCACAGACTGTTGTAGGGACTGTCTGTCTGTCCTGAGTCACAGACTGGTGTAGGGACTGTCTGTCTGTCCTGAGTCACAGACAGTTGTAGGGACTGTCTGTCTGTCCTGAGTCACAGACTGTTGTAGGGACTGTCTGTCTGTCCTGAGTCACAGACAGTTGTAGGGACTGTCTGTCTGTCCTGAGTCACAGACTGTTGTAGGGACTGTCTGTCTGTCCTGAGTCACAGACTGTTGTAGGGACTGTCTGTCTGTCCTGAGTCACAGACTGGTGTAGGGACTGTCTGTCTGTCCTGAGTCACAGACAGTTGTAGGGACTGTCTGTCTGTCCTGAGTCACAGACTGTTGTAGGGACTGTCTGTCTGTCCTGAGTCACAGACTCTTGTAGGGACTGTCTGTCTGTCCTGAGTCACAGACTGGTGTGACTCTATTGCTGACCCTGTAAAACAACACATTTTACTCCATTTATCTGATGTATTTGACAATATTTTATTTTCTGTAGTTTTATACCCATTCTATCCCAGTTAACTGCAATATATTTTAAGTCCATTCAATTAACCATCATCCATCAGAGTACAACAGCTGTGGTTTGTACCTGTGATCAGATAACAGCAGCCCTCCAGCTGCAAGTTCACCTCCCATTATTCTATCACCTGGGAGGGGCTTGAACCATCAACATTCTCATTGCTGGTCTGCCTCTCTAACTGCCAGGCTACCTGCCTTATAGAACATCTGCTCTACAACGTACACTGTACACAAACCTGGAAGACTTTCAATATATCTACTTCCGGCGCCGACAGAGATGGCCGCCTCGCTTCGCGTTCCTAGGAAACTATGCAGTGTTTTGTTTTTTTACGTGTTATTTCTTACATTAGTACACCATGTCATCTTAGGTTTCATTACATACAGTCGAGAAGAACTACTGAATATAAGATCAGCGTCAACTCACCATCAGTACGACCAAGAATATGTTTTTCGCGACGCGGATCCTGTGTTCTGCCTTTCACCCAGGACAACGGAATGGATCCCATGCAGCGACCCAAAAAAACGACTCAGAAAAAGAGGGAAACGAGGCGGTCTTCTGGTCAGACTCCGGAGACCGGCACATCGTGCACCACTCCCTAGCATTCTTCTCGCCAATGTCCAGTCTCTTGACAACAAGGTTGATGAAATCCGAGCAAGGGTAGCATTCCAGAGGGACATCAGAGACTGTAACGTTCTTTGCTTCACGGAAACATGGCTCACTGGAAAGACGCTATCGGAGGCGGTGCAGCCAGCGGGTTTCTCCACGCATCGCGCCAACAGAAACAAACATCTTTCTGGTAAGAAGAGGGGCGGGAGCGTATGCCTTATGGCTAACGAGACATGGTGTGATGAAAGAAACATACAGGAACTCAAATCCTTCTGTTCACCTGATTTAGAATTCCTCACAATCAAATGTAGACCGCATTATCTACCAAGAGAATTCTCTTCGATTATAATCACAGCCGTATATATCCCCCCCCCCCAAGCAGACACATCGATGGCTCTGAACAAACTTTATTTGACTCTTTGCAAACTGGAATCCATTTATCCAGAGGCTGCATTCATTGTAGCTGGGGATTTTAACAAAGCTAATCTGAAAACAAGACTCCCTAAATTTTATCAGCATATCGATTGCGCAACCAGGGGTGGAAAAACCTTGGATCATTGTTACTCTAACTTCCGCAACGCATATAAGGCCCTGCCCCGCCCTCCTTTCGGAAAAGCTGACCACGACTCCATTTTGTTAATCCCTGCCTACAGACAGAAACTAAAACAAGAGGCTCCCACGCTGAGGTCTGTCCAACGCTGGTCAGACCAAGCTGACTCCACACTCCAAGACTGCTTCCATCACGTGGACTGGGACATGTTTCGTATTGCGTCAGATAACAATATTGACGAATACGCTGATTCGGTGTGCGAGTTCATTAGAACGTGCGTTGAAGATGTCGTTCCCATAGCAACGATTAAAACATTCCCTAACCAGAAACCGTGGATTGATGGCAGCATTCGCGTGAAACTGAAAGCGCGAACCACTGCTTTTAATCAGGGCAAGGTGACTGGTAACATGACCGAATACAAACAGTGCAGCTATTCCCTCCGCAAGGCTATCAAACAAGCTAAGCGTCAGTACAGAGACAAAGTAGAATCTCAATTCAACGGCTCAGACACAAGAGGCATGTGGCAGGGTCTACAGTCAATCACGGACTACAAGAAGAAATCCAGCCCAGTCACGGACCAGGATGTCCTGCTCCCAGGCAGACTAAATAACTTTTTTGCCCGCTTTGAGGACAATACAGTGCCACTGACACGGCCTGCAACGAAAACATGTGGACTCTCCTTCACTGCAGCCGAGGTGAGTAAAACATTTAAACGTGTTAACCCTCGCAAGGCTGCAGGCCCAGACGGCATCCCCAGCCGCGCCCTCAGAGCATGCGCAGACCAGCTGGCCGGTGTGTTTACGGACATATTCAATCAATCCCTATACCAGTCTGCTGTTCCCACATGCTTCAAGAGGGCCACCATTGTTCCTGTTCCCAAGAAAGCTAAGGTAACTGAGCTAAACGACTACCGCCCCGTAGCACTCACTTCCGTCATCATGAAGTGCTTTGAGAGACTAGTCAAGGACCATATCACCTCCACCCTACCTGACACCCTAGACCCACTCCAATTTGCTTACCGCCCAAATAGGTCCACAGACGATGCAATCTCAACCACACTGCACACTGCCCTAACCCATCTGGACAAGAGGAATACCTATGTGAGAATGCTGTTCATCGACTACAGCTCGGCATTCAACACCATAGTACCCTCCAAGCTCGTCATCAAGCTCGAGACCCTGGGTCTCGACCCCGCCCTGTGCAACTGGGTACTGGACTTCCTGACGGGCCGCCCCCAGGTGGTGAGGGTAGGCAACAACATTGAGTGGCTGCTGCCAACACACTGACACTGACACTGACTCAACTCCAGCCACTTTAATAATGGGAATTGATGGGAAATGATGTAAATATATCACTAGCCACTTTAAACAATGCTACCTTATGTAATGTTACTTACCCTACATTATTCATCTCATATGCATACGTTTATACTGTACTCTATATCATCGACTGCATCCTTATGTAATACATGTATCACTAGCCACTTTAACTATGCCACTTTGTTTACATACTCACCTCATGTGTATACTGTACTCGATACCATCTACTGTATCCTGCCTATGCTGCTCTGTACCATCACTCATTCATATATCCTTATGTACATATTCTTTATCCCCTTACACTGTGTATAAGACAGTAGTTTTGGAATTGTTAGTTAGATTACTTGTTGGTTATTACTGCATTGTCGGAACTAGAAGCACAAGCATTTCGCTACACTCGCATTAACATCTGCTAACCATGTGTATGTGACAAATACAATTTTATTTTATTTGATATAGGAAACACTGCCACCACAATGATCATTAAAGTCATATTTCCATGGAGTTGAAATGGAGTTGGAGAAATTAAGCTTAAAATTTGTCGGAGAGAGAAACAATGTGGCCAGTGCAGTAGATTGAACCAAGAGAAAAAACAACACATTCGGACCTGTGGCGGTAAAAAACTATAACTCGAACGAAATGAAACCAATTGAAGCTTGTCACATAAGTGCAAAGTGCCGTCCTAGATGATTCATCTGAGCAAGTTTGACCCGGAGCTGGCGCGACCACAGCCACAGATGAAGTCGAGCCCATTAGACATACTTACCATTGGCAATTTAGAGGAAAAGGGCGAACTCAATGTTGGGAGAGACGGGGACATGGCCAGGCCTCCAAGAGGAAACGGTGTCGCGGTGTCTTCGTACAGTGCACTCACCACATTGAAATGACAACCACTTAGAATAGAGCGCTTATATTGTATATTAGTATGGTATTATTTTTTAGGCTATATAATAATGTCATGAGTGATTGTACAGTGCTGTTCAAAATAATTGATTCCCTTGACAAAGATGAGCAATAATGACTTTATAAAATAAATAATTCAAATACTGAGCTGTATATATTATTTTATGCTAGTACAATTTCTCAGAGAAATAGATTTTGTTTAACCACTAAGAGTCTAAGCCCTGTCTAAACCGGGGGAGGGGGAGTTCTATTAAACTACCGGTCAAAAACACTTACTCATTCAAGGGTTTATCTTTATTTTGACTATTTTATACATTGTAGAATAATAGTTCCATCAAAACTTGGAAACAACACAATCATGTGGTAGACAAAAAAGTGTTGAACAAATATTTTCTTCAAATAGCCTTGATGACAGCTTTGCACACTCTTGGCATTCTCTCAACCAGCTCCATGAGGTAGTCACCTGGAATGTATTTCAATTAACAGGTGTCCCTGGCTCTCACGAGGACCGACACAGAAATGGAAGATCCAGAGTTACCTCTGCTGTAGAGATACGTTCATTAGAGTTACCAGCCTCAGAAATTGCAGCCCAAATAAATGCTTCACAGAGTTCAAGTAACAGACACATCTCAACATCAACTGTTCAGTGGAGACTGTGTGAATCAGGCCTTCATGGTCGAATTGCTGCAAATAAACCACTACTAAAGGACACCAATAATAAGAAGAGACTTGCTTGGGTTTTTGGTTCCATCCGCGGTGTTTTTGTGATAAGCGGTGTGGGTGAACGGGATGATCTCTGCATGTGTATTTCCCACCGTAAAGCATGGAGGAGGAGGTGTTATGGTGTGGGGGTGCATTGCTCGTGACACTGTCTGTGATTTTATTTAGAATTCAAGGCACAATTAACCAGCATGGTTACCACAGCATTCTGCAGCGATACGCCATCCCATCTGGTTTGGGCTTAGTGGGACTATCATTTGTTTTTCAACAGGACAGCCGTTACACCTCCAGGCTGTGTAAGGGCTATTTGATCAAGAAGGAGAGTTATGGAGTGCTGCATCAGATGACCTGGCCTCCACAAGCCCCCGACCTCAAACAAATTGAGATGGTTTGGGATGAGTTAAACCGCAGAGGGAAGGAAAAGCAGCCATCAAGTGCTCAGTATATGTGGGAACTCCTTCAAGACTGTTGCAAAAGCATTCCAGGTGAAGCTGGTTGAGAGAATGCCAAGAGTGCGCAAAGCTGTCATCAATCCAAAGGGTGGCTATTTGAAGAATCCCAAATATAAAATATATTTTGATTTGTTTAACACGTTTTTGGTTACTACATGATTCCACGTGTTATTTCATAGTTTTCATGTCTTCACTATTATTCTACAATGTAGAAAATAGTAAAAATTAAAAAAAATTATTGAATGAGAAGGTGTTCTAAAACTTTTCACCATTTACCGTTAACATTAACAAGAGAGGTTAGCATGTCTTCATCAGTTTTGATGACAGCCACCACAATAGTGTAAAAGTGTTTAGAAACATATACTGTTCTTATTTACAAAGTGACTCCAAAATGTCAAAAAACATTATTTACCATGAACTACTATTGGGCACAAAATAATCTGAAACACAACCAAAACAAACTGCAAATGCGTCCAACAGGTTTGTAGAGTCACAAACTTGATGCAGTCATTGCGTCGAATATGCGACCAAATACTAAACTTTTGACTATTTTAATTATATATGACTATATTAATCATTTTGACTCCTTGCTCTTGAAGAAAAAATGTATTACTTGTTAAACAAAATCTCTTTCTCTGAGCAATTGCATTATTAGTCCAATTTATTTTAGCATACAATATACAGTGCCTTGCAAAAGTATTCACCCACCTGTTTTTCCTATTTTGTTATATTACAACCTCTAATTTAAAAATATTTTTATTTGGATTTCATGTAATGGACATACACAAAATAGTCCAAATTGGTGAAATGAAATGAAAAAAATGACTTGTTTCAAAAAGTTCAAAAACAAATAAAAAATGGTATGGTGGTGCGTGTATATGTATTCACCCCCTTTGCTATGAAGCCCCTAAATAAGATCTGGTGCAACCAATTACCTTCACAAGTCACATCATTAGTTAAATAAAGTCCACCTGTGTGCAATCTAAGTGTCACATGATCTGTCACATGTATACCTGTTCTGAAAGGCCCCAGAGTCCGCAACACCACTTAGCAAGGGGCACCACCAAGCAAGTGACACTATGAAGACCAAGGAGCTCTCCAAACAGGTCAGGGACAAAGTTGTGGAGTAAAAAGTACAGATCAGGGTTGGGTTATAAAAAAATATCCCAAACTTTGAACATCCCACGGAGCACCATTAAATCCATTATTAAAAAATGTCAAGAATATAGCATCACAACAAACCTGCCAAGAGAGGGCCGCCCACCAAAACTCACAGACCAGGCAAGGAGGGCATTAATCAGAGAGGCAACAAAGAGACCAAAGATAACCCTGAAAGAGCTGCAAAGCTTCACAGTGGAGATTGGAGTATCTGTCCATAGGACCACCGTTAGCCATACACTCCACAGAGCTGGGCTTTACGGAAGAGCAGCCAGAAAAAAATAAGCAAACATGTTTGTGGTTGACAAAAAGGCATGTGGGAGACTCCCCAAACATGGAAGAATGTACTCTGGTCAGATGAGACTAAAATTGAGCGTTTTGGCCATCAAGGAAAAAGCTATGTCTGGTGCAAACCCAACACCTCTCATCCCCCTGAGAACACCATCCCATGTTTTTCATCGGGAAGGACTGGAAAACTGGTCAGAATTGAAGGAATGATGGATGGCACTAAATACAGGGAAATTATTGAGGGAAACTTTCAGTCCTCCAGATATTTGAGACTGGGACGGAGGTTCACCTTCCAGCAGGACAATGACCCTAAGCATACTGTTAAAACAACACTCCAGTGGTTTAAGGGGAAACATTTAAATGTCTTGGAATGGCCTAGTCAAAGCCCAGACCTCAATCCAATTGAGAATCTGTGGTATGACTTAAAGATTGCTGTGCACCAGCTGAACCCGTCCAACTTGAAGGAGCTGGAGCAGTTTTGCCTTAAAGAATGGGCAAAAATCGCAGTGGCTAGATGTGCCAAGCTTATAGAGACATACCCCAAGAGACTTGCAGCTGTAATTGCTGAAAAAGGTGGCTCTACAAAGTATTGACTTTAGGGGGTGAATAGTTATGCACACAAGTTTTCTGTTTTTTTGTCTTATTTTTATTGTGAAACAAATAAAAAGTATTTTGCTTCTTCAAAGTGTTGTGTAAGTCAAATGATACAAACCCCCCAAAAATCCATTTTAATTCAAGGTTGTAAGGTAAAACAAATTGGAAAAATGCCAAGGGGGTGAATACTTTCGCAAGCCACTGTAGCTCAGTATTTGAATGATTTATTTTATACAGTCATTATTGCTCATATTTATCAAGGGTGACTATAACTTTGGACTGTACTGTATATAATGGCTGTCATTATTGAATAACACCACTGATTTAATACAGTTTAGCCTAGATGATGTTGACATCAGAGTGATGTAATACATGTCATTATGGATAATGGATTATGGTAAACATGAATTAATGGATTATGGTAATCTCATTCCTTATGCCAAATGACATAGGACTCTTAGGATGAGTTTTTACTGTTTCACTCTTCAGAAACACTTGATATGAGAAATATGAGGTTGATGTCCTTAATCACCATGACCTATAAGGACAGGTGTCAAGTTATGCTATTCTTTTAAATGCTGTTACCTGTTGGTAATATTGTTGTTGTTGTTGTTGCAGTTTCTCTATTCCATGTAGAAATATTGAAAGCACTAGTAATACACAACCAAAGATTTAATCCAGCATGCTCCCTGTCCAAAAAGCTCTCACAGTCTCACGTCAGAATTCGACGTTCATCCATGTTTCTCAAACGTACAATTTCGAAGTTCTTCCAAACGTAACATTTCAAAGTATTTGGTTAGAAGTGTTTGGTTACTCTGTATCGTTCCAAGGTTAAATAACTCTGAATTCTTAAGGTTAGGCCTTATCTCCGAATACTTAAGGTTAGGCCTTATCTCCGAATACTTAAGGTTAGGCCTTATCTCCGAATACTTAAGGTTAGGCATTAACTCTGAAATTGTAAGGTTAGGCATTAACTCTGACTACTTAAGGTTAGGCATTAACTCTGAAATCGTAAGGTTAGGCATTAACTCTGACTACTTAAGGTTAGGCATTAACTCTGAAATCTCAAGGTTAGGCATTAACTCTGAAATCTTAAGGTTAGGCATTAACTCTGAAATCTTAAGGTTAGGCATTAACTCTGAAATCTTAAGGTTAGGCATTAAGTTAAATAAAGGTTCAGTAAAAATACTAATAAAATAAAAACTCTGAATGGTTAAGGTAAAGTTTTGGGATGTTCTTAAAATAAAAATATAAAAAACAACTTTCTATTTGAATATGCAACCTTTGGAAACAGAGGCAAATTCTTACGCCCATCCACCATCCTCGTCCACAAGACCCTAGCAAAACCAAAGCTTACTAAAAGGTAACAGCGCTCACTGTTGCCCCAAGTGGCCAGTTTCCACGTCATCTCCCGATGTCCTCAGACATGTGAACAGTATAATTTTAAACAGTCCCCTCGCCCATACCCGGGCGCGAACCAGGGAGCCTCTGCACACATCAACATTCACCCTCGAAGCATCGTTACCCATCGGAACTACTACTTCAAGGTCTCAGAGCAAGTGACGTCACTGATTGAAACGCTATTTAGCGCCCACGCTAACTAAGCTAGCCGTTTCACATCCGTTACACATGGATGGACGTCAAATACTGACTTGTATCACGAGTGACCTGCCTGCCCTATCACCCATCCATATGTGAAGCCACTGGCTAACCCTGCTTTCGTTTGTATAAGAGAGAGACAGGGTGTAAAGCAGAGTGGGTGTTTTAATATAGCCTAAGAGAGAGACAGGGTGTAAAGCAGAGTGGGTGTTTTAATATAGCCTAAGAGAGAGACAGGGTGTAGGGCAGAGTGGGTGTTTTAATATAGCCTAAGAGAGAGACAGGGTGTAAAGAAGGGCAGGTGTTGGTAGTTAGGTTACCGAGGAGTCAAGAAAGCACTGAGCTTCACAATTGTGGGATGGATGACAGAAGCATTAGGGAGAGGAGAGAAAGGAGGGAGAGGTTGGCGAGGAGAGAAAGGAGGGAGAGGTGGGAGAGGAGAGAAAGGAGGGAGATGTGGGAGAAGAGAGAGAGAGGAGGGAGAGGAGGGAGAGGTGGGAGAGGAGAGAGAGTTGGGAGAGGTGGGAGGGAGAGAAAGGAGTGAGAGGTGGGAGAGGAGAGAAAGGAGGGAGAGGAGGGAGTGGAGAGAGAGGTGGGAGAGGTGGGAGAGGAGAGAAAGGAGGGAGAGGTGGGAGGGAGAGAAAGGAGGGAGAGGTGGGAGGGAGAGAAAGGAGGGAGAGGTGGGAAACAGAGAGGCCATTGATCCAGCCGAGCTCCTCCTGTAGCCACATGTCTAGAGCCACTCTGGGTGGCAGGCTCACCCTCCTAACTGCAACCACCTCTTTTGCATACACACAGACACACAGACACACAGACACACAGACACACACACACACACACACACACACACACACACACACAGCCACACAAACACACAAACACACAGACACACATACACACATATGAAGAAACAGACACAGACACACACACACACACACACACACACACACACACACACACACACACACACACACACACACACACACACACACACACACAGAAGCATCTCTTTCAAATAAGGCATTATTTTCCAACGACCTGGACAAAGTCAGATGACGAGGCTTTCCCAAGTATGCACGGAGAGCCCAGTTCTATTGCCAGCTCCCCCGAGCGCATGTAGTTGATTATCATGTGTGGCATGCAAACATGTTCAAGCACACGTGTGTGCAGTATGCATACAAAAACCCTCTCACTATAGGGTGAATCTTCAGTCAGTCATTCAAGCATTCCAAAATGTTAGCATATCGTTAACTACAACATAATTAGAATATTATTTTTTTATGCAATTGTAACGGATGTGAAACGGCTAGCTTAGTTAGCGGTGGTGCGCGCTAAATAGCGTTTCAATCGGTGACTTCACTTGCTCTGAGACCTTGAAGTAGTGGTTCCCCTTGCTCTGCAAGGGCCGCGGCTTTTGTGGAGCGATGGGTAACAATGCTTCGTGGGTGACTGTTGTTGATGTGTGCAGAGGGTCCCTGGTTCGCGCCCGGGTATGGGCGAGGGGACGGTCTAAAGTTATACTGTTACACAACATCATAACATCTTGACATATTTGGAGACAAAAAGTAAGCGTGTTCCATCCTACCCTAGTGGGTTCTATTCTACCTTAATGTGTTCTAAACTACCCTAGTGGGTTCTATTCTACCTTAATGTGTTCTAAACTACCCTAGTGTGTTCTATCCTACCCTAGTGGGTTCTATTCTACCTTAATGTGTTCTAAACTACCCTAGTGTGTTCTATCCTACCCTAGTGGGTTCTATTCTACCTTAATGTGTTCTAAACTACCCTAGTGTGTTCTATCCTACCCGAGTGCATTCTAATAATCTACCCTAGTGTGTTCTATCCTACCCTAGTGTGTTCTATCCTACCCTAGTGTGTTCTATCCTACATTAGTGTGTTCTATCCTACCCGAGTGTGTTCTATCCCATCCTACTGTGTTCTATCCTACCCTAGTGGGTTCTGCCCTAACCTAATGTGTTCTATCCTACACTACTGTGTTCTATCCTACCCTAGTGTGTTATATCCTACCCTACTGTGTTCTATCCTACCCTAGTGTGTTCTATCCCATCCTACTGTGTTCTATCCTACCCTAGTGTGTTCTGCCCTAACCTAATGTGTTCTATCCTACACTACTGTGTTCTATCCTACCCTAGTGTGTTATATCCTACCCTACTGTGTTCTATCCTCCCTTAGTGTGTTCAACCCTACCCTACTGTGTTCTATCCTACCCTAGTCAACTCCAGAGAATATAATGGAGAAATATCATTGTGCCTAATTTGAAGGATTAACTATATTTCTATCATATCTTCCCATTTTTATCACAAATGACCAAATTGGCGGATTCACCATATCTTAATAGCTCATGATAAGCAGTGATCTACTATGGCAACTTTATATGGCAACGTTGCAGTGATGCTATCTATGTCATTCTGGTCAAAGCTATCTGTAATTACAGCAGAACCCACTTCATATTAGTCACACTACTGATATTTCACTATATAATACTGGGAATATGTTTAAGGCAATGATGAGGGCAAGATGTTCACAGTAACCTACTCTTTGCACTATTCTACAGAGTGGGACTTCAGCGAAAGAAAAGGAAAGGAAGAGAGGGGAAAAACAAGTGAAAGGGAAAGACAGATGCAAAGAGAGAAGGAAAGCAAAGAAAATAAGGAAGATGTGGAGAGACAGAGAGGTAAATATGTCAAAACTCAGGACAAGAAGTGAGAAGGAAATAAAATTGAGAGAATCTCCATCTCAAAGAAATAGAAGGACAGAGAAGGGAGAGATTCTAATTAAGACCCAGCAGCGGCCAATCATGGTCCCTCGGAGTCGCCACGGAGACAGTGGAGCTTTGTGAGTGGGTGCGTCACTCGGGCCAGAGCGTCTCTACGGGACAGAGGGGAACCTTGTGTGCCGTTATCAAGTGGCCGGGGTGAGCACCAGTTTAGGAGAGTCTGCCTTTAATATGGAACACAGCTTGTTGCCATCAAGAGTCAAGAGCGAGGGGGATTTCCTAGACTAGTTGGAATGTGGCCTTTTGTGTTTTGCTAGCTAGTCCCAGCTGACCCTGCAGCTCTAGTGAGACTCCATTTGGCCAATGCCAAAGTGAGAGATCTTCTGGTTCTGTCAGAGCAGAATAGTATCTAGGGTGAAAGTTATTTGGGACCAACTGGGTTTGAACCCTGGATCTCCTTGAGCTATTGCCTCAAGAGAGCTCTAGAGAGATCCCATTCGACTAATGGCGAAGTGAGACATCTGACTCTGTCAAAGGAGAACTGGGTTTGTCTTTTTTTTCATTAATAATTCCCATTAGTTGTCACGCCCTGATCTGTTTCACCTGTCCTTGTCTCCACCCTCTCCAGGTATCACCCATCTTCTCTATTATCCCCTAGGTATTTAAACCTGTGTTTTCTGTCTGTCTGTGCCAGTTCGTCATGTATGTTCCAAGTCAACCAGCGTGTTTTTCCCATGCTCCTGCCGTTTCTATTATCTTTTGCTAGTCCTCCCAGTTTTGACCTTTGCCTTTTTTCTGGACTCTGTACCCGCCTGCCTGACCATTCTGCCTGCCCTGACCTCGAGCCTGCCTGACCATTCTGCCTGCCCTGACCTCGAGCCTGTCTGCCACACTGTACCTCCTGGACTCTGAACAGGTTTTGACCTTTTGCCTGTCCACGACCCTTCTCTTGCCTACCCCTTTTGGATTTAATACATATCAAAGACTCAAACCATCTGCCTCCCTTGTCTGCATTTGGGTCTCGCCTTGTGCCCTTATATTAGTTATTGCCAAGGTAGCAGCTACTCTTCCTGGGCTCCAGCAACATTAAGGCAGTTATATACAATTTAAAATATTACATGACATCACATTTCATAATACTTTTCACAACACATTGTCTGCACCCAGGCCACTACTCTACTACCACATATCTACAATACAAAATCCATGTGTGTAGAGTGTGTCTTATCATGTATATGTGTCTCTTCACAGTCCCCACTGTTCCATAATGTGTATTTTTATCTGTTTTTTTATCTTATTCTACTGCTTGCATCAGTTACCTGATGTGAAATAGAGTTCCATGTAGTCATGGCTCTATGTAGTACTGTGTGCCTCCCATGGTCTGTTCTGGACTTTGATATTGTGAAGACACACCTGGTGGCATGTCTTGTGGCTCTGGTGACATGTATTGTGGGGTATGCATGGGTGTCCGAGCTGTGTAATAATAGTTTAAACAGACATCTCGGTGCATTCAGCATGTCAATACTTCTTACAAAAACAAGTAGTGATGAAGTCAATCTCTCCTCTACTTTGAGCCATGAGAGATTGACATGCATATTACTAATGTTAGCTCTCTGTGCTATGCTGCCCTGTTCTGAACCAATTGTCATTTTTGTAAGTCCCTCTTTGTGTAAACTGACTACACGACTTGACAGTAGTCCAGGTGCGACAAAACTAGGGCCTGTAAGACTTGTCTTGTTGATAATGTTGTTAAGAAGGCAGAGCAGGGCTTTATTATGGGCAGACTTCTCCCCATCTTAGCTATTGTTGTATCAACATGTTTGACTATTTTACAATCCAGGGTTACTCAAAGCAGTTTAGTATCCTAAACTTGGTCAATTTCCACATTATTCATTCAAAGTTTTAGTTGAGGTTTAGATTTTAGTGAATGATTTGTCCCAAATGCAATGCTTTTAGTTTTAGAAATATTTAGGACTAACATATTTCTTGCCACCCATTCTGAAAGTGACTCCAGCTCTTTAAGTGTTGCAGTGATTTCACTCACTGTAGTAGCTGACGTGTATAGTGTTGAGTCATCCGCATACATAGACACACAGGCTTTACTCAGTGGCAAGTCATTAGTAAAGATTGAAAAAAGTAAGGGGCCTTGACAGCTGCCCTGGGGAATTCCTGATTCTACCTGGATTATGTTGGAGAAGCTTCCAATAAATAACCCCCTTTATGTTCTGTTAGACAAGTAACTCTTTATCCACAACATAGCAGGGGGCGTAAATCCTTTTTCCAGCAGCAGACTTTGATCGATTGTAACGGTCGTCGGTGGAAGAAGGTGAGGACCAAAGCACTGCAGAAAGTATAATCACCCACAACTCAAGGGTGAAAACAGGCTGCCTAAGTATGGTTCTCAATCGGGGACAACGATTGACAGCTGCCTCTGATTGAGAACCATACCAGGCCAAATACAGAAATACCAAATCATAGAAAAAAGAACATAGACTGCTCACCCAACTCACGCCCTGACCATACTAAAACAAAGACATCACAAAGGAACTAAGGTCAGAACGTGACAGTACACCCCCCCCCCCCCCCCCCCCCCCCAAGGTGCGGACTCTGGCCACAAAACCTGAACCTGTAGGGGAGGGTCTGGGTGGGCTTCTGTCCGCGGTGGCGGCTCTGGCACGGGACGTCCACCATAGTCTTTCTCCGCCTCTTAACCCACCTTCGTGGCGCCTTTCGAGCGGCGACCCTCGCCGCCGAACTCGGACTGGGGACCCTAACAACGGGTCCCGATTGGACGGGAGATTGCGGCAGCGCCGGGCAGGTGGGAGACTCCGGCAGCTCCAGAGTGAAGGGTGATTCCGGCAGCGCTGGAGTGACGGGCAATTCCGGCAGCTCCGGAGTGAAGGGCGATTCCGGAAGCTCAGGAGAGACGGGCGACTCCGGCAGGTCAGGACAGACGGGAGACTCCGGCAGCTCCTACCTGACTTAGCCACACTCCCCTTGTGCCCCCCCCCAATACATTTTTGGGGCTGCCTCTCGTCCCAGCCACGCTGCCGTGCTGCCTCCTCATACCACCGCCGCCGCGCAGCTTTCGCTGCCTCCAGCTCTGCCTTGGGGCGGCGATATTCCCCAGCCTATGTCCAGGGTCCTTTGCCGTCCAAAATCTCCTCCCATGTCCAGGAGTCTTGAGATTTCTGCCGCTGCCCATTACTACGCTGCTTGGTCCTTGGTTGGTGGGTGATTCTGTAACGGTCGTCGGTGGAAGAAGGTGAGGACCAAAGCGCAGCGTGGTACTTGTTCATGTTATTTATTCAAACTGAACAACATCTAACAAAGAAACCCAAAAAAAAGTTTTTTTGACCCTATTGAAATGACCGGGGGGGTCAAAGGTGAGAAATACACACAGGACATGCTCTCCATGTTGTAAATTTCAACTTTGGCCAAGCACTGCCCTGGCCATTCCCCTTCACCAGGCCCCAAGGCAAGGCCCCAGCCTCAGAGCAGTGTGGGAGGGCCCCCAGTTTCCTTGTTGCTGCCTGGGAATGGGGAAAAGGGGGGCCCCTTCATACTGGATCCCCAGAACACACACACAGTAGATGGAAACAGCATGTGGAAAAAGAAAAAAAAATACCTTCAAAATCCAAATGTAGTCCTGACTGGTCCCCATGAGTTGGGGGTGAAAGGGAGGGAACAGAGGGAGGGAACAGAAGGAAGGAGGGAAGGGAAGGTAGGAGGGAAGTAGGGAGAGAGATCTATGGGATGGAGGAATAGAAGCTATAAGGCTAATTTACAGTGGCAGAGGAGAAGGAGTAGAGAGTGGGGGTCTTTGTATGCTCTGTTCCCGTTGGGCTTTGCCACATATGGGAAGGCATTCTATTCTAGCCGCAGCTCCTCAGAAGACCAACCCCCCCATTCCTACTTTTTTGTAGGCTCTTTTTTTTCCGTTACATGTGTGTCGTATTAAATGTATGTTTTGCCGTGTTCGGGGTCTCCATTACATACATCTGCCGGGCATATGAGGGTCTTCTGTGTGTTGAGGGTGTGTGTGTGTGTGTGTGTGTGTGTGTGTGTGTGTGTGTGTGTGTGTGTGTGTGTGTGTGTGTGTGTGTGTGTGTGTGTGTGTGTGTGTGTGTGGAGGCAGCACCAAAGTACTGAGTAATAGAACAAGTTCTCTCTCCTTAGCTTGTGGGAGAATCTTTTGAGAACACCATGATTTTAATTTTAACATTAACATTGTTTACAAATATTGGAGTAAGACAACCTCATATTATAAATGTATTATGGAGTTTAGCTAAACTCATGAAGCATTATAAGTTATAATCTTCAATAATTAATTTCAAAGTCCAAAAATGGATGTAGCAATTAAGGATTCTAACTTTAAGAGACGTGAGAGACGTCCAAGTATTAAGGGAGGAGAACCTTCCAATTTGATTTGAATATGCCTCCTTAAAAGTGCACACTTCTCTTAATTGTGGTTATACCCATGATCCCTTCCTAACCCATGCTAATGCTAGTCTGGCGGCTTAATACAGGTATACTTTAATTAACAAGGCTTATTTCAATTACAGATTTATTTAATCCAAATAACTGTGTAAATGCAGACAGAGAGGGTAAAATATGCTTGTGAAATATGCCTGTAATCTGTATTGGACTATGGCTCTGAAATATATAAATTATAGGCACAGTATGAAATAATGATGAGTGCGTTATATCCAGCGTACTGTGGGGGTCAGGTTTTCTCTCTAAAATGTTCTTCCCCAGAACCTTTATGATCAGGCCTGGATTCACATATGTATCACTATAACGCACATAAAGGAATAAAATGAGGGAAAGAGTCAGGGAAAGCTATTCTGATTGTTCTAGAGATCTGGTAACGTTTTAAAGCTGTTTTGTCAAATACAGAAGCATTTCTCTAGAGTATAATAAGTAATTGTCTGGAAATTAAAAGTGCAAATGTATAGAGTATGTATAAAATTAAGTAATAAGGCCCGAGGAGGTGTGGTACCTGGCCAATATACCACGGCTTAGGGCTGTTCTTATGCACGAGGCAAAGCGGAGTGTCTGGATACAGCCTTAACATGGTATATTGGCCATATACCACAAACCCCCAAGGTACCTTATTGCTATTATAAACTGGTTACCAACGTAATTAGAACATTAAAAAAATATATGTTTTGACATACCCGTGGTATACGGTCTGATATACCACGCTCTGTCAGCCAAACAGCAGTCAGGGCTTGAACAACCCCATTTATGAAATGATATAAAATCCTATGGACGAAGCCAAGCTAGAAAACAAAAGGTGGAGGTCACTCCATAATAGTCAGCCACCAATCGGTGACGTCTACTTTAAATACGTTTCTTACTCCCTGTTTTTATTTCTGTTCCTCCTGCTGTCTGTAATAAATCTGCATGTTGAGTGTTTAAAGATTAATGCCTCTCCCTTCCTCTGCATCTCCCTCCCTCCTTCCTTCCATCCCTCGTTTCGACACCCAGGCAGTACCCTCACGTATGCATATGTAAATGCCTCCTTGCCCGAGCACGGTGGAAGTAATTGTATGCATTTTTAACTGGCCAATCGACTGACAGATAGGCAAAGATTGTCTCCGCTCCTGCTCCCTCACTCTCTCTCTCTATCTCTGTTTCTCTCTCTCTCTCCCCCTCTCTCTAGCTCCATTCGTTTTTTTTTAGCTCTATGCTTCCCCCTCCAGATGCACAGGAATCATTCTGCAGAGCAGGTCTGCAGCAGAATGATTAGAAACAAGCCATGCTCCTCAGATCTCTCCCTCTCTTTCTATCTCACTTTCTCTCTCTCTCCGGCTGTGCCTGTCTCTCTGTTATTTCCCTCTATATACCCAACGCTGCCTGGTGGAATTGTGTCGGGTTGTAGCCGAGTCGGATGGCCTAAGCCCCACAGGGAGGGCTGTGTGGTTGGTTGCTTGCAGACCTGGGTTCAAATAGTATTTTAAATCTTTCAGCTTCTTTAGCTGTGCTTGATTCAGTTTTCCTAGAGGAGTGGAACCAGTAAAATAGTGCAAACTCTGGCTCCTGGCTCCTGGCACTCCAGGCAGGCTCAAGCTAACTTTAAACGTTTTTTAAAGATATCAAATACTATTTGAACTCAGGTCTGGTTGGTTGTAGGGGACTTCAGGGTAGTGAAGGGGAAGTGGGAGTGGGAGTGAACAGGAACAAGATACTGGGACTTTTTGGAGGGGATTTTCATGACAATGTAGAGCCTGAAATACTAAGTCTTTATTGTAATGGTACGGACATAGAGACTGTTAGAAGTCATCAATAGAATATGACAGCTGCCACCACATGGCATAAAAACCTTTCACTTAAGAATGTTTATATAACAGTCACCTTGACAAATAAAATATTAAAACATTTCCATGAACAGTCATGGCATGTTTAATAACAGCAATGTCATTCATATGAGCGTGTTATGAAGGTTAAGTGTTAGCACAATTTGAGTTACTAGGCTCAAATACCAGCCCATATGTGGGACATTTTTAGTAGAACCTGTGTTATAGGGTATAGTCTACTTTACCTGTTATGTCAGAAGCATGATATAACAGGTCTCATAATAACTGATGTTGGGATATTACAAGTGACTTGACACTAACACTACACAATTAATGTTAGGCTAGCTTGCTAAGCTATGTGTTAGCCATAAACACATGGCAGCATTATGTCATTTGACATAGACTAAGTTAGGCCTACTTTCTATCCACACTTCACGTAAAGTGTTACTGTAAAAACACATTTAGAGACGTTTTTTTTTTACGTTAACCCTTTACTGTTACTCAATGAAGCAGATATAACAGGAGACCAACTCAGTGGCCTTGTTGTTTAAGTGTTCGCCCTAAGATTGGAAGGTTGGGCGGAGTTCTATCCCCGCCCGAGTCATACCAAAGACCGTAAAAATTAGACCCAGTGTGTCTCTGCTTGGTACTCAGCATTAAGGAGATAGATTGGGGGTAAGGCCCTGCGATAGACTAGTGTCCTGTCCAGGGCGTGTGCCAGGGAGATAGTCTCCTCCTCATGAAAGCTGGTTGAGAGAATGCCAAGAGTGTGCAAAGCTGTCATCAAGGCAAAGAGTGGCTACTTTGAAGAATCTCAAATATAAAATATATATATATATTTTTATATATGTGCTATTTCATAGTTTTGATGTCCTCACTATTTTTCCACAATGTATACAATAGTCAAAGTAAAGAAAAACACTGGAATAAGTAGGTGTGTCCAAACTTTTGACTGTTACTGTAAGTCCATAAAAAAACTGACTATGGACACATTATACATCAAAATGACTTCATGCTAAGTGACACTTTCCCGTCACAACTTTGCTGAAGAGCTAATTCCTGAATTTGAGCTTTAGAAAAGTTTGGAGACACTTTGAAACACACATGAGAGGCAGCCCCTAAGCTCCATAAAGGGTGATATTATGTCCAGGGAAAGTATGATATGCTGTGCCTCTATGCACCTGTAAATCCATGTCTAATATCTTTTTCTGAGTGCATGTACAGTATAGGGGACTCTTGGGGCTAATTCCCTTCTCCTTTATGTTTCGCTCAGTCTCATCGAAGGGGGTGGAGGGGAAGAGCGATCTGTAATGGGTTTGGAGTTACAGTCATGCTTAAACCTTGTATATACCGTGGAGCCCCGACCGACCACGGGAATTAAACAAAATTAGAGGGGAAATCTGCAACTTAAATTGTCCGAAGGTCACTCTCTCTTTCTCTCTCTCTCTCTCTCTCTCTCTCTCTCTCTCTCACTCTCTCTCACTCTCTCTCACTCTCTCTCACTCTCTCTCACTCTCTCTCTCTCTCTCACTCTCTCTCACTCTCTCTCTCTCTCTCTCTCTCACTCTCTCTCTCTCTCACTCTCTCTCACTCTCTCTCTCTCTCACTCTCTCTCTCTCTCTCGCTTTCAAACACATACAGTCTATCTCAGTATCCCTCTTGCTTCTTATCTATGTTGTTCTCTTGTATGATTGGACAATGCAGCCAATTGTGTTGTATGATTGGACAATGCAGACAATTGTGTTGTATAATTGGCCAATAAGAAACGCTCATTTTATTTTTTGTTGCAAAACATTTTAAAGCAGTGTCCATTGCATTCCCTAATGAACACAGCACTTGTGTATAGTCATGAAGAGTGAGACGGACATGCATGTTGAGATCTTTACCAATGTCAGTAGGTATGAGACTGAATTCATGAAATCCCCAACCAATCAACCGATGTGATAGAGAAGTGTGGTTTTCAGGTTAAGATCCAACAGGTATGACCTCTAATTTCTGTAACATCAGGAAGTAGAAATGCATACTTTATATACAGGTAACTGCCGAAATAAAGCCACCACGAGCCACCAGAACAGCTTCAATAGATTCTACAAGTGTCTGAAACTCTATTGGACAGGTGCGACACCATTCTTCCACCAGAAATTCCATCATTTGGTGTTTTGTTGATGGTGGTGGAAAAACGCTTTCTCAGGCGTTGCTCCAGAATCACCCATAAATGTTGCATTGGGTTGAGCTCTGGTGAATGAGACACACACACACACACACACCCTCATCTCCAATCCAAAATGAAATCTAGAATCAGCTTCCTATTTCGTAACACAGCATCCTTCACTCATGCTGCCAAACATACCCTCGTCAAACTGACCATCCTACCGATCCTCGACTTTGGCAATGCCATTTACAAAATAGCCTCCAACACCCTTACCTCCGTTATCTTACCTCATTTGCACACACTGTATATAGACTTTTTCTACTGTATTATTGACTGTATGTTT
Source organism: Oncorhynchus mykiss (assembly GCF_013265735.2). Lineage (NCBI taxonomy): Eukaryota > Metazoa > Chordata > Actinopteri > Salmoniformes > Salmonidae > Oncorhynchus > Oncorhynchus mykiss. The sequence continues at coordinate 13,202,509 of NC_048569.1, read as the reverse complement.
GTTTATTCCATGTGGAACTCTGTGTTGTATGTGTTGAACTGCTTTGCTTTATCTTTGTCAGGTCACAATTGTAAATGAGAACTTGTTCTCAACTGGCTACCTGGTTAAATAAAGGTGAAGTTTTTTTAATTTTTCAAAGTCACTGAGATCTCATCCTCTAGCCACGGTAGCCAAAATAATGGCAACTGGGAATGTTTTATACATGACTGCAAGCATGATGGGATGGTATTGCTTAATTACACCTTCTTTCAATATACTTTGTATCCCTCGTTTATTCAAGTGTTTCCTTTATTTTGGCAGTTACCTGAAGATTAGAAGTACAATAAATACGATAGCCAGAGCCTCCACTGCCTTTAGTATATGTGTTTTGTATTTTTCCCAGACAAACTGAATGGTAACAGTTAGGGGTGTTTCAGAGACAGTGCTAGGTCATCTCCATGCCATATCCCTCTTGCTTCTTGGCCTACCGTGTGGCACAGCAATGGGAATCATGGAGCATGGGACTAGCCTAGCTTTAGCACTTTAGCCTAGCATTAGCAGTTTGTCTGAATCACAGTGGGTGGGAGTCCAGCAACAAGACAGCCGTTGGCGATGCCCTTTAACCTGAATGCCCTTTAACCAGTGAACGTCTGGTACTACACAGCAGGAAGGAAATCACACAAGGAGAGCCGTGTTGTGTTTAATACAGTACCGTGGTGCAACGCAGATGCCGAAAACATCTGTTCCCAGATGTGCCGCCACAGTCTAAGACGGGGACCCATTATTGGTCTGCATATTCATGATTCGACGATATGTTATACACACAGCACAGGCGAAGTCTGCCACTGCCTACGGGGTCGTTTGAAGGCTAGAGTGTTTTTATGTAATATGACTGTAGTAGTACATGGTGGATACCAGGAGGGCTTTCATTGATAAATTCCCACATACTTCCAGATGAAACTGTGATGGCTTGTAGTCACAGACTTGACTGGTACACCTCTACTGGTATAAATCTCTGGGACTATGTCCCCATTCTAAAACTGTGGCATGCGGGGAACTTTTCAAAGTGTCCAACATCTGAACAAATGTGTAGCAATCTGAAATGTATGATGATTTCTGACATGGTCAGGCATGTAATGATGCCATTTCAATCATTCTGTAGTCACGCTCATGAGGGTTTCACGATTATCAGCCCAAATAAAATGTGTGAGTTCTTGTGTTCTGCACATCCAACAGTAGCTCCCATAGTACTCATGTACAACGAAACATATACTGTAATCTATAAATACAAACATATCCCGCCATAACGCCTTTAAACGAGCTTATGCTAAGGAAAATGAAATGCTGTTCTAATAAATAGTGGCAAACTTGCAAATATTTTCTAGGTCCACAAACGTGAGGAAGCATCAGTGTTAAAAATAGACTAGACTTCATGTCAGTGGTGGGTTAGAAAAGTATCTGGGAGTTACAGCACATAATATCAATCCTTTTCAATCACTGTCATTAAGAATGTGGCATGGAGTTTGAAATGACACCACCATTTACAGTAACTGCATGCTGGAAAGGGAGGGTCAACAAAACATTCCATCTCATGGGAAGCAGGAGAAGTGGTCCTAGGAGTCTCCAGCATGGACAGACCCAGCCAGACGTTTCTGCTGGACTACTTATGACTCACCTTTAAAGAAAGTGGCGTAACATGTTAATATATTTTATGAATAACCATTAATAAACTATTTATAAATAGTGTGGTGTTAATAGATGAGTATTTCATTATTTCTGAACATTAATAAACGTTTATAAGGATGGATCGATTTACAGAATGACTGTCCAAAAGAAAATGGGCGAGGGTCTCGCTTTTTCAATATCAGTCAAGGGGAGGGCTTATTGTGTTTTAAAATCTAGTCAAGGGGAGGGCTTATTGTGTTTTAAAATCTAGTCAAGGGGAGGGCTTATTGTGTTTTCAAATCTAGTCCAGGGGAGGGCTTATTGTGTTTTAAAATCTAGTCCAGGGGAGGACTTAGAATTTTTTTAAATCTAGTCCAGAGGAGGGATTATTAACACCATAGTACCCTCCAAACTCGTCATCAAGCTCGAGACCCTGGGTCTCGACCCCGCCCTGTGCAACTGGGTACTGGACTTCCTGACGAGCCGCCCCCAGGTGGTGAGGGTAGGTAACAACATCTCCACCCCGCTGATTCTCAACACTGGGGCCCCACAAGGGTACGTTCTGAGCCCTCTCCTGTACTCCCTGTTCACCAACGACTGCGTGGCCACGCACGCCTCCAACTCAATCATCAAGTTTGCAGACGACACTACAGTGGTAGGCTTGATTACCAACAACGACGAGATGGCCTACAGGGAGGAGGTGAGGGCCCTTGGAGTGTGGTATCAGGAAAATAACCTCACACTCAACATCAACAAAACAAAGGAGATGATTGTGGACTTCGGGAAACAGCAGAGGGAACACCCCCCTATCCACATCGATGGGACAGTAGTGGAGAGGGTAGAAAGTTATAAGTTCCTCGGCGTACACATCACGGACAAACTGAATTGGTCCACCCACACAGACAGCGTGGTGAAGAAGGCGCAGCAGCTCCTCTTCAACCTCAGGAGGCTGAAGAAATTCAGCTTGTCACCAAGAGCACTCACAAACGTTTACAGATGCACAATCGCGAGCATCCTATCGGGCTGTATCACCGCCTGGTACGGCAACTGCTCCGCCTACAACCGTAAGGCTCTCCAGAGGGTAGTGAGGTCTGCACAATGCATCACCGGGGGCAAACTACCTGCCCTCCAGGACACCTACACCACCCGATGTCACAGGAAGGCCATAAAGACCATCAAGGACAACAACTACCCGAGCCACTGCCTGTTCACCCCGCTATCATCCAGAAGGCGAGGTCAGTACAGGTGCATCAAAGCAGGGACCGAGAGACTGAAAAACAGCTTCTATCTCAAGGCCATCAGACTGTTAAACAGCCACCACTAACATCGAGTGGCTGCTGCCATACATGTAAAAAATGTATCACTAGCCACTTTAAACAATGCCACTTAATATAATGTTTACATACCCTACATTACTCATCTCATGTGTATATACTTGTATTTATTCATATGTATATAACATATGTTTTACAAAGCCATTTTGGGTTCACTACCTTTTTATTTGTGCATTTTTATTGTTCAGAAATGTGGTGAGCACTCTTCGTTCGCTGGACTTTATCCTGCTAACTGTTCCAAATGTCCGAACTGAATTTGGTAAAAGGACTTTTATGTACTCTGCGCCATCGTCTTGGAACACCTTACAAAATACTTTTAAACTGGAAGAACTTGTCCCGATTGGTGTTTTTAAATCACTGATGAAGGATTTTGAGGCTGATTCCCTGACCTGTCAATGTTTTTAATTAGCTGTTTTATACTCTTGTGAATTCAATGGTTTTTACTAGATTACTTGTAGTTTTTCATGTTGTCTGTCTGTAATTTTTTTGTAATGACTTGGTGCTGCCTATCTTGGCCAGGGCGCTCTTGAAAAATAGATTTTAATCTCAATGAGCCCTTCCTGGTTAAATAAAGCTTAAATTAAAATAACAAAAATACTGTACTCGATACCATCTACTGCATCTTGCCTATGCCGTTCTGTACCATCACTCATGCATATATCTTTATGCACATATTCTTCACCCCTTTACACTTGTGTGTATAAGGTAGCTGTTGTGAAATTGTTAGGTTAGATTACTCGTTGGTTATTACTGCATTGTCGGATCTAGAAGCACAAGCATTTCGCTACACTTGCTTTGACATCTGCTAACCATGTGTATGTGACAAATCAAATTTGATTTGATTTGATTATGTTTTAAAATCTAGTCCAGGGGAGGGCTTAGAATGTTTTAAAATCTGGTCCAGGGGAGGGCTTAGAATGTTTTAAAATCTAGTCAAGGGGGAGGACTTAGAATGTTTTAAAATCTAGTCAAGGGGGAGGGCTTAGAATGTTTTAAAATCTAGTCAAGGGGGAGGGCTTAGAATGTTTTAAAATCTAGTCCAGGGGAGGGCTTAGAATGTTTTAAAATATAGTCAAGGGGGAGGGCTTAGAATGTTTTAAAATCTAGTCCAGGGGAGAGCTTACAATGTTATAAAATCTAGTCAAGGGGGAGGGCTTAGAATGTTTTAAAATCTAGTCAAGGGGGAGGGCTTAGAATGTTTTAAAATCTAGTCAAGGGGGAGGGCTTAGAATGTTTTAAAATCTAGTCCAGGGGAGAGCTTAGAATGTTATAAAATCTAGTCAAGTGGGAGGGCTTAGAATGTTTTCAAATCTAGTCAAGGGGGAGGGCTTAGAATGTTTTAAAATCTAGTCAAGGGGGAGGGCTTGGAATGTTTTAAAATCTAGTCAAGGGGGAGGGCTTAGAATGTTTTAAAATCTAGTCAAGGGGGAGGGCTTAGAATGTTTTAAAATCTAGTCCAGGGGAGGGCTTAGAATGTTATAAAATCTAGTCAAGGGGAGGGCTTAGAATGTTTTAAAATCTAGTCCAGGGGAGAGCTTAGAATGTTATAAAATCTAGTCAAGGGGGAGGGCTTGGAATGTTTTAAAATCTAGTCAAGGGGGAGGGCTTAGAATGTTTTAAAATCTAGTCAAGGGGGAGGGCTTAGAATGTTTTAAAATCTAGTCCAGGGGAGGGCTTACAATGTTTTAAAATCTGGTCCAGGGGAGGGCTTAGAATGTTTTAAAATCTAGTCCAGGGGAGGGCTTAGAATGTTATAAAATCTGGTCCAGGGGAGGGCTTAGAATGTTTTTAAATCTAGTCAAGGGGAGGGCTTAGAATGTTTTAAAATCTAGTCAAGGGGGAGGGCTTAGAATGTTTTAAAATCTAGTCCAGGGGAGGGCTTAGAATGTTTTAAAATATAGTCAAGGGGGAGGGCTTAGAATGTTTTAAAATCTAGTCCAGGGGAGAGCTTACAATGTTATAAAATCTAGTCAAGGGGGAGGGCTTAGAATGTTTTAAAATCTAGTCAAGGGGGAGGGCTTAGAATGTTTTAAAATCTAGTCCAGGGGAGAGCTTAGAATGTTATAAAATCTAGTCAAGGGGGAGGGCTTAGAATGTTTTCAAATCTAGTCAAGGGGGAGGGCTTAGAATGTTTTAAAATCTAGTCAAGGGGGAGGGCTTGGAATGTTTTAAAATCTAGTCAAGGGGGAGGGCTTAGAATGTTTTAAAATCTAGTCAAGGGGGAGGGCTTAGAATGTTTTAAAATCTAGTCCAGGGGAGGGCTTAGAATGTTTTAAAATCTAGTCAAGGGGGAGGGCTTAGAATGTTTTAAAATCTAGTCCAGGTGGAGGGCTTACAATGTTTTAAAATCTGGTCCAGGGGAGGGCTTAGAATGTTTTAAAATCTAGTCCAGGGGAGGGCTTAGAATGTTATAAAATCTGGTCCAGGGGAGGGCTTAGAATGTTTTTAAATCTAGTCAAGGGGAGAGCTTAGAATGTTATAAAATCTAGTCAAGGGGGAGGGCTTAGAATGTTTTAAAATCTAGTCAAGGGGGAGGGCTTAGAATGTTTTAAAATCTAGTCCAGGGGAGGGCTTAGAATGTTATAAAATCTAGTCAAGGGGAGGGCTTAGATTTTTTTTTTATCTAGTCAAGGGGAGGGCTTAGAATGTTTTCAAATCTGGTCCAGGGGAGGGCATAGAATGTTTTAAAATCTATTCAAGGGGAGGGCTTAGAATGTTTTAAAACCTAGTCAAGGGGTGAGCTTAGAATGTTTTAAAATCTAGTCCAGGGGAGTGCTTAGAATGTTTTAAAACCTAGTCAAGGGGTGAGCTTAGAATGTTATAAAATCTAATCCAGGGGAGTGTCATGTAATTTGTAATTGTAGTTGTAGAATTAGCTGCTTATTAGGCTATATACTGAGTCTACAAAACATTAAGAACATCTGCTCTTTCCATGACATAGACTGATCAGGTGAATCCAGGAGAAATGTATGATCCCTTATTGAAGTCACTTAAATCCACTTCAACCAGTGTAGATGAAGGGGATGAGACAGGTTAAAGAAGCATGTTTAAGTCTTGAGACAACTGAGACATGGATTGTGTACGTGTGCCATTCAGGGGGTGAATGGGCAAGACAAAATATTTATGTGCCTTTGAATTAGGTATGGTACTAGGTGCCAGTCGCACCTGTTTGTGTCAAGAACTGCAACGCTTCCGGGTTTTTCACACTCAACATGGTGGTCCATCAATGAGTGTTCATAGCTTTCATCTGGATTCACCTGGTCAGTCTATGTCATGGAAAGATCAGGTGTCCTTAATGTTTTGTACACTCATTAAAGTAGTTTAATCATTAAAGTAGTTTTTACATGTTTTTGAGTGCTTTGAGTGGTTGTACTCCATAACATTATGTTTGGAATTGTGGAAGTGCGGAAAGCACAAAGTGAACATTTTGTGGCTCTAGTTAGAAAGAGGATATGTGGTACACACAGTATTTATGTAAAATCCTTCTTTCAAAATATATTTAAAAATTCTATATTTTAACTGCACAATTTAAACTTATTAGATAGATGACTATATTATTATATTAGATACAGCACATCCCTTTTGGATGCTTTGTTCACAGTGATAATTTCTCCCTTCCTCTCATATCACATACAACCACAGAGAGGGGATAGTGCATTTCCCTGCCTCTCTAATGTACAGGCACCACTGACACGCAAGGTGTCATCACGACCACAAATCACTTCCCTGTGCATCTCTCCAGCTCTCTCCCTCTCGCTCAACCCCTCCCTCACCCTATCCCTCTCTCGCCCCCCTCCCTTCTCTCCCTCTCTTTTTCTCCTTCCATCTTGCTCACTGTGTGCGCTCCAGTGCCTCATAAAGGAGCACTGAGTGGAGGATATTTCTCAATTAGAACACAGGGGAGCGCAATGCACCGGCCAACCCTTCTCCTTCTTCTTCTTCTTCTTCTTCTTCTTCTTCTTCTTCTTCTTCTTCTACCCCCTACCCATCTCCCTCCCCCTTCTCCTTTCCTCCTCCTCCTCCCACAGGCCCTTCCACTCCCTCCCTCTCCATCCCTCTTAAAGCAGAAGGAGCAGGGAGAGGGAGAGGGAGAGGAACGGGGCCCTGTCTGCAGAGGCGCCCGTCAGCTGCCGGAGGGGCCTTTATGCAAATGAGCGTGGAGAACATGTCGAGATTTGTTTATCACCCGTAGGCCCCTCCCCTTTCATTCTACCTTTCCATCAACGCACAGACAGTCACCCTCTCCCCCTCTCTATCTCTCTCTCTCTCTCTCTCTCTCTCTCACACACATGCATAGGCAGGAAGGTGACACACACATACTGTAGGCAGGCAGGCACACACACACATAGCCTATTTCCACTCCTCCTCCCTTCTCCTCTTGTCCTCTATCTCTGCACTGACAGTTTTATTCCTTTATTATTTTTCCGGCTGAAAGGTTAGTGGAGCCTGGTCCAGTCTCCCTGGCCCACAGCCCACCCACCCACCTAGCGTTAGCTAGCGTTAGCGTGGGTGATTGAGAAGCCATTGTTACTGCTGCATTCCGCCAGCGTCCACTGAGGCAGTGGGGTGAGGCTTCCAATACTAACCATTGCTAACCATTGCTAACAGGAAGTCTGCACAAACTGGGTCGCAGGGGGAGAGGGCGACAGCGATGAGAGAGAAATGGATAGAGGGGGAGGGAGGGAGGGAGGGAGGGAGGGAGGGAGGGAGGGAGGGAGGGAGGGAGGGAGGGAGGGAGGGAGGGAGGGAGGGAGGGAGGGAGGGACTGAGAGGTTGAGGGTCACTCAGTCATATTTTTAGGCAGTGTGGATTTTATTGTAAAGTAGGATACTGATTCTATTTTTCAGTGTGTTTATTTATATGCATACACTAACCCCAACCCATGGAATATAACTATACTACCAACCCAAATCATAAAGCAACTCTTTAATATTAAAGATGGACGATGCAGAAATTGCTCCACGGTTTCCTGGTTGCTAAAATGCTAATAGTTAGCCTACTTTCAGTTTACGTGACAAAACAAGCAAGTGTAGTGTTGAGAATCATGTAACATCTAAACCGCTGTGAAGTATCTTTTCCATAACTGCAAATATTGTATTTTCAGCTGTTTGAATCTGGTGTACAAAAAACCCAAAGTAAAAGACACATAAACTAAACTTAAGAACAGGAAGCTTCTTACACTTGCTATAAATGAGAATGAGAAATCTATAAGAAACATTTCTTTGTGGATTTGGTCAGGTCATCCAAAAAGTTACATGTTGCAGCTTCAAAGTAAAAATGTAAATAAACTATATTTGTTTTCCAATAACCTACAGGTCCTAATGAGCCCACGTCATATACATTTGGTTTAGGAACATGTATGCATCATAGTCAAAATGTAGGCGAGACATTTACAGGCACGTTTTCCTCCCCAATATCTTTTTATACGATTTCTGACAGTCAACATTTCTGTGATGAAGGTATATTATCTTTTTACTGTTCAATGCACATTCCTGAAATTGAAAGCATCCAAGTATTTCCCTGTGGACAGACACCCTGGTGTGGTATCTCCAGGAAATTTGACGACGAGACAGACAATTGCGACGGAATCCTGGGACCTACTCTTGAACATCAGTGACCAAACACGAAACCGCAAAGCAAACCCGACAAAGAACAATTCTGACGGTGCAAGGGGGCCGAAAGCTGTCAGTTTACATCCCAGGGAACAGCTGTCTTAAAATCCACTCTGGGATATTAATAAGGGAGCATCCAGATTTGAAGTCAGTTTTCAAACTACTCTGAAAAAATCAAAGATAAAAGAACTGAAACGTCCATCATTCACTGACTGGATTGTGAGCAGTACGTGACAGAAAATGGATACTGAAGTTCTGAAAAGCTGTTTGTGAGAAGTTTCGGAAAGTTTTAGCTTAGTTAGACTACTCGCTAAAACCTGACTTTTGTTCTGCTCCCTCGCATCATGAGATAGTTGATGGGGTATTCTGGATTATACTAAATAATTATGCGCTACTTTTAAAGCCAACTCAATATGTAAAAGACAGTTACTGTGATCATTAACGTAAGCAACTATTGTATGATTTGTTCTGTGAGCTCTGGACGAATTCACAGCATTACAGCAAAATTCTGTACTATGGCCATAAAGCGATGTCCAAATAGGTTAAATGTCCCTTCAATTGACATGCAGTTTGATGTTCAAAAGCAGAGGCCTCATACACACACCGCTCAATTGTGACTACATAAGACCTTCCAAAAGTGGTTGACACGCATGGTCAAGTGGCACAGACGGCATGTACTCTCCCCTTTGGTGTGTTTGCTTGTTTAAACTTGAACAGCAGGGGCCACGGTTTCATAAGCTGTGGCCGCTCCTCTCGCTCCCTGGCTAGATACTGAGAAAATGTTAGAGATCCTCTGTAAACATGTTTCAACAAGATCTCACAAAGAGGAAGTTTTTGTTCTGTGCGTTTGTGCGTGCGTGTGTGCGTGCGTGCGTGCGTGCGTGCGTGTGTGTGTGTGTGTGTGTGTGTGTGTGTGTGTGTGTGTGTGTGTGTGTGTGTGTGTGTGTGTGTGTGTGTGTGTGATATGAGGTAAGGGGAACAGACCCACCTGTGCAGACCTGTCTCTTCTATCTTCAAACTTGTCTTCCAAACATTGTTGCATCTTCCCTCCAACTTCATCTGGGATAGATACAGTTTGAATCAGGAAACAAAGTATGAGTTTGTAGAATAACACAAATCACACATACAACTAAAATAAGTTTAGTCTTGCTAAACAAAAAAGAGAAGTCACCGAAAATAATTTCAGAATCTCTCCTTCTCAACGACTTTCTGACTGACTAGTAATTGAGCATGATTTTATCACACCAAATAGTCCCTGGTCTATTGAATTTAAACCATTGTGGTGGCAAAACCATGTGAACCCAGCAATCAAGAGTGTTGCTAGGATTTTAATACATTCAGAGCTCAAGCCCGATTCTAGAATAGCTAGTGCAAACCCACAAACAAAAAAATCCATGCTCCCTCTGCCTCCCTTTCGCTTCCCGGTGGAGTTGGGAGATGATGGAGAGCTAGCTTGGCTTGACAGCCTCTCTTTCTAGTGGGTTAGCAGGCTAGTCTGACCAGCGGGTTAGCAGACCCCATCTGGCTAGCGGGTTAGCAAGCAGACTAGTCTAGCTAGCGGGTTAGCTAGCCAGCCTGGCTAGTAGGCAGTGACAAGCTAGGAATCATTTTTAAGAGATTAGCTTCCACTTGCATTTCTTTTAGAGAACGCCACTTTTTTGTTTTTGAGACTAAATTAGCCATGCATACTTTAGTAGACCTGAAAAAGTATTTGCATAAATGTTCTTCACATTAGCAAACAAATTGTTCAGTTTAGCCTCATCCTAAACAACCTTACACACTTTCAGAACAGACTTGTTGGGGTCCAGAAATCATCTAAAACACGGTGCCAAACACGTCAATGTAAAACAGGATCATTTGCAAGACTGTACAATTGCACAATATGTGACACTGTCCTTCTCACACAGCTCTGTCACAAAATTATAACATTTAAACTCTGGCTCTGCTATTTAGTTTGTAAGCTAGTTGCGAAAGGCTAGTGCTTTCACAAGGTGCCCACCACCAAACCCAAGCTCTCAAATCTCATCAATCTCCTTAATTGATTTTGTTTCAACTTGTGTGATTGTTTCATGTTACATGTTTCATCAATGTAGAAACACCAATTGTATAGAATAGTGTCATGATGATGGGCAAGCTGGCTAACTCAAGGCTAGAATGCAAACGATGGTGGCGTAATGCACTTGTGAATCGTTAAACCCACTGAATCGTTAAACCAGGGCTAGCTTACTAGCTATAAAAACTACAGTAACATTACAGTACAACTTTGGTTAGGTACAAAGTTGTCCAACTGAATTATTTGTTTTCCTTTAAAGACCATTTTTATATCATAATCAAATCATTTCTGGGTAACAATTAAGTACCTGACTGTAACAGATTTCCATAAAAATGTGCAAAATTAGTTTTATAGCAAAAAACTATTTCTCAAGCAAGAATTTCGCTTGGACTGTTTCGGAATGGTTTGAGTGGGGCAGGGAAAACTGAAAACAGCCTGTTATTGGCATAAATGTTTGGAACTCTATTTGTTATTGGTCTATTAAAACCCACATGCAGTCTTTTTAATTACATTTTTAAATCATCACTGTATGTCCAATGCATCACTGTGCACATTTATTTAATGTAAATAACTGCAAAATATATATATATTTCATTTATTTTCCTATGCCTATTTTGTCCCTTGAAATGCTCAATATAATTGTGTGGGTGTTAGGAAACAAATTGGAAGTTATTACATACACAACCCCGATTGGCTGACAGGATGGTGTAGAGCCCACCCACTTACCCAGGTGAGCGGTCTATTATAATCAGATTGTGGCATCTGGACCAAAAACTCCATCCCACCTGAACAGGTTGAAATTCTAGGCATTTTTTTCAAAACAGCTCTTACACCAAAAGAGCATTATCATAATTTTCACAATTTCAGAGTGTTATATCGACCTCATAGACTGGACATATCATTAAGAAAATAGGAAATCACGCTTTTAACTGCACTTCCCCTTTAACCAATTTACTGCATGGTGGCATCACCATGGAAAGCCAAAACTACCATCCATGCAAACCTGTAGATCAGAAGGTCCTGTGTCAATTGTGTTTTCAACTAGCAACTATCAGGAAATATAACTGATCTAATGTTTTCACATTTTTACAGTGTTAGCTTCATCAGCTATTGTACAATATGATATAAAACAAAGGAACAACAGCATTTTGACTGCACTGGGCCTTTAAAGCTAAACAAACAAAAACATTAAAATCATCATGTTCCAATCTATTTAATTATTGTCAAACACAGATGTTCTGGAGTGATATTGTCACTCCTGTAGGCCTATTTGAATTCTAAAATGAACACAGAATCTTTCTCAAGGCAAGAAACAAATCCAGAGGACTACCCCTTTCAAGGAATAGCTATTGCTCTACTTCATCCGTTTGAATGGGTACCTAGCCCCAGACATGAAGATGCTCCACTGAAAGTGGCTTTAAGTCCAGGACTGGGTGGAATCTGTGTCTGAGAAACCAGCATCAAATGAATTTGTAGGGTATTAGTTGTTGAAACATAAATTAAATCAATTTAATTTATTGCTGTTCAATTGTCTATGTATTTTTTTTATTATATTCTGTATTGTATTATTATTATTTTTTAATTCTATTCTCCTATCTTTGTTTCTGTCTTTCCCTATAGATGGCTCTCTCTCGCTTTCTCATTCTCGCTTTTTCATTCCCTCCCCCTCCCTCTCTGTTCATGCACAACCCATGTTTTATTGCTCTCCCCGTCCGTGCCCTCACTCTTCCCCCTCTCCCCCAGTGGAGGGTGCTGTCTCTGGGCTTTGAGTTCCAGTGGTAGGCCCCTGGCCCCTGGTTCTCTCTCTCACTCTCCAGGCCAGCTTGCCTGCCTGTCAGGCAGCCTCTCCCTAGGCTCACAAGGGGACGTGAGACAGAGCAGCTCCAGCCTTTAGCCAACACTGACGTGCAGCTGCTCCAGCTAAACCGTCCCACAACCTCCCTCCCCCTGCATTTCACCAGAGCTGCCGTCACCATGGAAACGCCAGCCAATCAGAGCTCAGGGTGCGCACGAATGGGGCAGGAACTACACAAATCGCTCTCCATGCCTCTCTCTCTCTCGCACACACATGCATGGTATAAAAGGAGAGAGGGGATGATCACACGCAGGCCACACTCACGCTCAGGCGTACATACCCAGCGAGACTGACACTTGAAGCACACTTAAAACTCTGCCCGTCTCTTTCTCTCTCTATCTCTCACACACACACACACACACACACACACACACACACACACACACACACACACACACACACACACACACACACAGGGGAGAGACAAAAACACAGCCCAAAGGTCAGTCTTAAAGCTTCATAGACTTCATAGACTCCATAACATGTTTAGTTTTTAGTATAAACCTACTTCAGCTAGTACTAAGGCTCAAGCTGTAGAGAGATTCAACTGCAGTAAAAATAACAGAAGTGGGCAACAGTCCGATGTGATGGGGTGTACCCTGGAGAGCTTTTATTCTATCAGTTAGATACACACTGGCGTTAAATAGACACACACACTTTCTTCCCACTATGTGTCTCTCTCTTTACCATAAAACACAATACAAATATGTCACATAAAAGATATGTCACAATAAAAATATGTCACAATAAAAATATGTCTCAATAAAAATATGTCTCAATAAAAATATGTCTCAATACAAATATGTCACATAAATAATATGTCCCAATAAAAATATGTCTCAATAAAAATATGTAACAATACAAATATGTCACAAAAATGTCCCAATAAAAAAACAAGAAGCTAATAAAAACCTTCATTCTGTTTCATTGCTATAACAATGTTAAGAACATTCACAACTAAACATGGGGCCTTCTTCAGTCCGAATCACAGACTAGTTTTAGGGGGAAGTGAAAGAAAAGTAAACTTTAACCAATTAACCAACTGAAGGCTTCAGTTTTATTGAATGGATCCTATACAGTATTACTGTCTTTTACATGGGCTTTTATCTGACCATAGCTTTGCTAAGACATAAACAGCCTGCAGTGTTGGGCTTTTCTGCATTTCTGCACATTCATCTGGAACATTTCCATAACAGATCTGGGCCCCTTCCTCAGTCGGGTGATCATGTACATATCTAGAGTCATATGTGTGTTATCTTCCACCACGAGACTATTAAAGGGGCATTGTTATCAATGTTAGCTGTATGAGCATTAGCAATGTTAGCTGTATGAGCATTAGCAATGTTAGCTGTATGAGCATTATCAATGTTAGCTGCATGAGCATTAGCAATGTTAGCTGTATGAGCATTATCAATGTTAGCTGTATGAGCATTATCAATGTTAGCTGTATGAGCATTAGCAATGTTAGCTGTATGAGCATTAGCAATGTTAGCTGCATGAGCATTAGCAATGTTAGCTGTATGAGCATTAGCAATGTTAGCTGTATGAGCATTATCAATGTTAGCTGTATGAGCATTATCAATGTTAGCTGTATGAGCATTAGCAATGTTAGCTGCATGAGCATTAGCAATGTTAGCTGTATGAGCATTAGCAATGTTAGCTGTATGAGCATTATCAATGTTAGCTGTATGAGCATTAGCAATGTTAGAAATGTACACTGGGCCTCTAGATGTAAACAAAGTCCACCTGCCTTAACCCCTGACAACCAGGGCCGATTTCCCAAGGCAAAGTTCAACCTTAATAGGTGCATCGTTAAATCTCTGAGCTGTTTCCCAAAACTATCGTTATTAACGTTGTACTTGAAAATACTCATAATATAACGCCTGCTTTAGACCACTCGTAGAACAGCTAAGTGCGTCATTGAATGCTTTTTTGTCCTTATATCTGCTAAACATAGAATCACATTGTTTATCCATTTCTTTGTGACTGCTGATCACTTCAGAACAATGTTGATTACAAATACAAAGTTGCCAATGTCTTTGCAATTGATACAAACAAGTGACGTATTAAAATTGAGATAATGCATTACCATAAGTAAGCTATAGGCCTATTTCATTCATATTGAAATACATTTAATATTCAATCAATTGAGTTTTATTTTGCTACTTGTAGGCTACTGACTGTAATTTGTCTCAATATATTTCATGATGTGTAGCCTAACATATGTGCAATGATGTGCCGAATCTGTGATTTAGTGATTTTTGGGGTAAGCATTAGAATAAGCCAGCTAGATATTTGCGGCTGCAGGTAGAAGTATCTGGCAAGTAGCTGATCCGTTGTCAGTATTGTGAAATAATTATAATGTTAAGGAAATATTTGAATGGAGAAAGCTAATCTGAGAGCAGCTTTCAATCCTATCACTATCGAAACATGCGCCAACGATGCACTTAGCGACCGTTCACTCTGTAACATGCGTTGGGCAATGTACTTTCCATATTCGGCAGTTGTAGGAAAGATGCATAGTTAAAACCCTTGTTAGCCTAAGTTCCATCACAGTCAGGAAACTGGACCCTCATAGATCTCGGAGGCTTTCAATGTGGACGTTAGCTTATGCAAAGGTAAATTCTATCAAACTTTCAAAAGTAAAGTCTATCAAACTTTCAAAGGTAAATTCTATCAAACTTTCCTGAATAGTCTTCCATATTGTTTTTCATATTTCCATATTACTGTGACTAATGGTGGAGACATTGTGCATGTAACAGTAAACTATGGCTATTAACCTGTAATTCACTCCCTATACTCAGCTAGCTACTGCAGGCACTTCTACAATCTCAACCATCATTAGATAATTAACACAGGTGCGTTACAGTTAGGTCTGCGTGTCAAAAGCTTGCCAGCAGAAGCCATAGCAATGATCCAGTGAAAGGCCAGTTCACAGACAATCCCCACACTTAGAAGTGTAATTTGTGGTGATAAGATGATTCATTGAGATGATTTACAGTGCCTTCAGAAAGCATTCACACCGCTTGACTTTTTCAACATTGTGTTGTGTTACAGCTTGCATTTAAAATTAAATTATATTAAATTGAGATTTTGTGTCACTGGCCAACACACAACACAACATAATGTAAAATATTTTGTATATATATATATATTTTAACTAATTAATAAAAAATAAAAAGGTGAAATGTCTTAAGTATTCAACCCCTTTGTTATGGCAAGCCTAAATAAATTCAGAAGTTAACATTTGCTTAACATAATTACTTGCATGGAAACATGATTTTTTAATGAATACCTGATCTCTGTACCACACACATACAATTATCTGTAAGGCCCCTCAGTCAAGCAGTGAATTGCAAACACAGATTCAACCACAAAGACCAGGGAGGTTTTCCAATGGTAGATAGGTAAAATAATATATATTTCAAAGTAGACATAAAATAAGCATAGTGAAGTTATTAATTACACTTTGGTTGGTGTATCAATACATCCAGTCACTGCAAAGATACAGGCGTCCTTCCTATCTCAGTTGCTGGAGAAGAAGGAAATCGCTCAGGGATTTCACCATGAGGCCAATGGTGACTTTAAAATAGTTTGAGACTTTAATGGCTGTGATAGGGGAAAACTGAGGCTGCATCAACAACATTGTAGTTACAGAGTGACAGAGTGAAAAGAAGAAAGCCTGTACAGAATACAAATATTCAAAAACATGCATTCTGTTGCAATAAGGCACTAAAGTAAAACTGCAAAAAATGTGGCAAAGAAATTAACTTTATGTCCGAACACCACACATCACTGAGTAACACTCTTCATATTTTCAAGCATGGTGGTGGCTGCATCATGTCATGGGTATGCTTGTCATCGTCAAGGACCATGGAGTTTTTTAGGATGAAAATAAACAAAATAGAGCTAAGCACAGGCAAAATCCTAGAGGAAATCCTGGTTCAGTCTGCTTTTCATTATATGTCGGAGCCCAGTAAGACGAGTTGTCGCCATTGGCGTCGGCTAAAGGGGATCCTAATAAATCAAATTTAAAAAATAAAAACACTGGGAGACAAATTCACCTTTCAGCAGGACAATAACCTAAAACACAAGGCCAAATCTACACTGGAGTTGCTTACCAAGACAGCATTGAATGTTCCTGAGTGGCCTAGCTACAGTTTTGACTTAAATCGTCTTGAAAATCTATGGCAAGACTTGAAAATGGCTGTCTAGCAATGATCAACAACCAACTTGACAGAGTTTGAAGAATTGTACAAATAATAATGGACAAATATCGTACAATCCAGGTGTGCAGCTCTTAGAGACGTAACCAGGAAGACTCACATCTTCAATTGCTGCCAATGGTGATTCTAACATGTGAATACTTATGTTAATTAGATATTTATGTATTTCATTTCAATACATTTGCACAAACAAATATAACATTCTCACTTTGTCATTATGGGGGGGGGGGGGGTGTAGATGGGTGAGATAAAAAAAGTATTAAATACATTTTGAATTCAGGCAGTAAAACAATAACATGTGGAATAAGTCAAGGGGTATGAATACTTTCTGAAGGCACTGCAGGTATCAAGATGTGATGACTGTCAAACAAGTAGCTCGAGAAGGTAGCCTACAATATCAATCTCGTGATGCTATCAGTTCAAAAATAAGTCAGGACTTTCTCCCAGCCCTACTCATTTGGAACACTGGTGGCAGGTGCCAAGTGATGTCATATTGTTAATGAGATAGCTCACTTATGTAGCTTGTATATTGCTGTGATATGCCTGTCAGAAGTATTGAAGTCAGAAGTCCTGACCTGATGTCTTATGTTATGCCAGTCAATACAATGTGCCTGACCTCCCCATTTCTTCCTCCACCAGCCTCCACATTGTAGTGTGAAAACAGTGTTCTGGTGGAGGACTGAAGTCAAGTGTTAGGTTTCTTACTTCAAACATTGCAAAATTCTAATAACTTTCCTAAAATTCCTAGCTTTTCAGAAGGTCTGGTTGGAGGATTCTGTCTTTTCAGCTTATTTCCCTTCTGATTCTGCGGAATTTTCCAAACGGCATTTCTGGAAAAACTCTTGGTAATGTTAGAGCAATTTTGTAACTCTACTTGTTTCTGATCCCAATCACTGACTGAGCTAAAGAAAGACACATAGCTTTTTATAATAACCTTGGAATCTGCTCAGAACCTAGTCTCCCCAACCAAGTAAACAAATACACCAAACAATTCAGACAGAAACAGAAGGGACACACATACTTTGCTCTTTTTCGTTCCACTTTTCTTTATCTTGGCATGTTGTTTAATTTAAAGGCAAACACATGAAATTATTGGAGTAGATATTCTGAGAAGGAAAATAAAGACGTTCAGATCTAGTTGCTGTCTGTTGACATCTCTGTAGAAGTCTGGGTTTGGTTTCCTTTGTTCTATTGTTCTCCTGCTAGTGTTTCAGACAGTATAGAGAGAGAGCCATCAGGCCAGGGGTTAGTTTGTTGTCTGTCAGGATCCAGAGAGAGAGCGAGACAGAGGGAGAAAGGGGGGAGGGAGACAGAGATAGAGAGGGGGGAGGGAAACAGAGATAGAGAGGGGGGGCAGAGAGGATGGAGAGAGGGAGGCAGAGAGGGAGAGGGAGTAGAAAGAGGGAGACAGAGAGAGGGAGGGAGACAGAGAGAGAGATGGAGACAGAAAGAGGGAGACAGGGAGAGGGGAGGAGAGGGAGACAGAGAGAGAGAGGGGGAGAGAGATGGAGACAGAAAGAGGAAGACAGGGAAAGGGGGAGAGAGAGGGAGAAAGAGAAGGGGGAGAGAGACAGATAGAGGTGGAGAGATAGGGGAGAGAGAGAGAGAAAGAGAAAGGGGGAGAGAGACAGAGAGACAGAGAGGGAGAGGACATGAGACAGACAGAGAGAGCGCTTAGCCATGGGGGCTTCCAAGGTTTCCAGGCTTCCTGGACCTCACAATGTACCCTCCACGCCTTGTAAACAGAAATGCAATTTCTCTTCCCCTGCGATTTTTCTGCTGAACCAAATATAGAGATGACTATTTCAAGCTTCTAAGCTTTAACGCATATCCTCCCCCTCAGCAGTCTACAAGAGGGCATTTAATCTGTGTGCCGCTTTCTTCCACACACTGTGCTGCTTCATTGCGAACCCATCCAAGACTGTACTGCGAGGGATGGAGGGAGACAGAGCGAGGGAGAGACAGAGAAAGACAGCCAGAGAGAGGGAGAGAGAGACCGGGACAGAAGCTAGTATGACCTAATTACAGATGCCCACATTTAGAACTGCACAGCCCTATGAATCACATGCAAACTGCAAGAGGAATGAAGAGAAACTAGGGGAAACCAGGAGACCAGGAGAAACCAAGAGAAACCAGGCCTGGCTAGATTTGGGAAATTCACACACGCTTATTCATCATAGCAGCCTGTACTGAAATGACTTGTGTCTTATTTTCATATTCATATCTCTGTCCTATGGTGCATTCGAGTCCTGCCAGAAATTACAAAATATTATATAAACTGAAAAACCACTTGAACGACCCTCTAAGTCCTAGTTCAAAGTGGGAAACTGATGATACCCCAGTTTACGAGTTGTGAAGTTTCATCACTGACCTTTTACAAATGTGCATAATGTCGCTAGTTTGACCCATACAGTCTGAGGTTTGACACATTGTCAGCTATTAAGAGTTTACTCACTTGAACGCATTCATGTCATCTTTACGACTGCAACAACTGGGAGCTACAAGATTCCGGGGATCACTCAAATGGACTGTTATACTGATATTTACAAGTAGTAGGAAGTTAAAGTGATAGTTCACTCCAAAATATAAGTTTGTCTGACGTTTTCAGATCTTTAACGTAGTAATGTCAAATTGAAAAGACAGGCACCATATAATTTCCAAATTTCAGACAATGTTTATCTTTCTTATTGTTGGGGATTTAGGTACAGTGGAACAAAAAAGCATTTAGTCAGCCACCAATTGTGCAAGTTCTCCCACTTAAAAATATGAGAGAGGCCTGTAGTTTTCATCATAGGTACACTTCAAATATGACAGACAAAATGAGAAAAAAAATCCAGAAAATCACATTATAGGATTTTTAATGAATTTATTTGCAAATTATGGTGGAAAATAAGTATTTGGTCACCTACAAACAAGCAAGATTTCTGGCTCTCACAGACCTGCAACTTCTTCTTTAAGAGGCTCCTCTGTCCTCCACTCATTACCTGTATTAATGGCACCTGTTTGAACTTGTTATCAGTATAAAAGACACCTGTCCACAACCTCAAATAGTCACACTCCAAACTCCACTATGGCCAAGACCAAAGAGCTGTCAAAGGACACCAGAAACAAAATTATAGACCTGCACCAGGCTGAGAAGACTGAATCTGCAATAGGTAAGCAGCTTGGTTTGAAGAAATCAACTGTGGGAGCAATTATTAGGAAATAAAAGACATACAAGACACTGATAATCTCCCTCGATCTGGGGCTCCACACAAGATCTCACCCCGTGGGGTCAAAATGATCACAAGAACGGTGAGCAAAAATCCCAGAACCACACGGGGGGATCTAGTGAATGACCTGCAGAGAGCTGGGACCAAAGTAACAAAGCCTACCATCAGTAACACACTATGCCGCCAGGGACTCAAATCCTGCAGTGCCAGACGTGTCCCCCTGCTTAAGCCAGTACATGTCCAGGCCAGTCTGAAGTTTGCTAGAGAGCCTTTGGATGATCCAGAAGAAGATTGGGAGAATGTCATATGGTCAGATGAAACCAAAATATAACTTTTTGGTAAAAACTCAACTCGTCGTGTTTGGAGGACAAAGAATGCTGAGTTGCATCCAAAGAGCACCATACCTACTGTGAAGCATGGGGGTGGAAACATCATGCTTTGGGGCTGTTTTTCTGCAAAGGGACCAGGACGACTAATCAGTGTAAAGGAAAGAATGAATGGGGACCATGTATCGTGAGATTTTGAGTGAAAACCTCCTTCCATCAGCAAGGGCATTGAAGATGAAACGTGGCTGGGTCTTTCAGCATGACAATGATCCCAAACACACCGCCCGGGCAACGAAGGAGTGGCTTCGTAAGAAGCATTTCAAGGTCCTGGAGTGGCCTAGCCAGTCTCCAGATCTCAACTCCATAGAAAATCTTTGGAGGGAGTTGAAAGTCCATGTTGCCCAGCAACAGCCCCAAACATCATTGCTCTAGAGGAGATCTGCATGGAGGAATGGGCCAAAATACCAGCAACAGTGTGTGAAAACCTTGCGAAGACTTACAGAAAACGTTTGACCTCTGTCATCACCAACAAAGGGTATATAACAAAGTATTGAGATAAACTTTTGTTATTGACCAAATACTTATTTAACACCATAATTTGCAAATAAATTCATAAAAAATCCTACAATGTGATTTTCTGGATTTTTTTTCTAATTTTGTCTGTCATAGTTGAAGTGTACCTATGATGAAAATTACAGGCCTCTCTCATCTTTTTAAGTGGGAGAACTTGCACAATTGGTGGCTGTATATAGGCCCCACTGTGTATAGCTTGATCTACAGCACAGATGACATTGTAAGTTGGCTCTCATTATTAGACTACTTTTAGGGAAAACACCTGACAAACTTTCATTCTGGGGTGACCTACAGTATCCCTTTATTCAATGACTGTAGATCAGTGGACACCAACCTAGTCAAGATCACTTTCGCTGTCAAAAAGCAAGCCGAGATCGACCTCTCCGATTTAAAAAAAATATATGACTTAAAAATGTTAACATGAACCTAACAAAACCAGTTGTGTAGGAAGGAGGTTTGTGCAGTAGAACTAATACATTATCACAGCATATTGTCTATATACCTGCCTGCCAATACTGTTGTTCTCTGACCATATTATACTTCAAAACTCCAGCTTTGATAACAACATAGATTAGTTGTTAGCCAGTTGGATATGGGGGGCGCTCGACTATGCATATAATTGACAGCTTTGGAAAGAAAACACGCTGACGTTTCCAAAACTGCAAAGATATTGCCTGTGAGTGCCACAGAACTGATGTTACAGGCGAAACCCAGATAAAAATCCAATCAGGAAGTGCCGCATTTTTTAAAACCGCCTCATGCCAATGACTCCTTATATGGCTGTGAAGGAGCTAGGAGTCAGCTTACGTTTTCCACGTTTTCCCCAAGGTGTCTACAGCATTGTGACGTCTTTTTAGGGTGGTCGCATGGTGTCTCCCAGAGAAAACCTTGCGTAAAATACTGAGGTAGCCATTTTTCCAATCGTTTCTTATGAGAAACCAACTGCCTCGACGGATATATTATCGAATACATATGTTAAAAACACCTTGAGGATGGATCCTAAACAACGTTTGCCGTGTTTCTGTCGATATTATGGAGTTAATTTTGAAAAAAGTTTGGCGTTGTAATGGTAGCATTTTCCAGTCGATTTCCTAGCCAAGCATGATGAACAAATGGGAGCTATTTCGCCTACAAAAATAATCTTTTTGGAAAAAAGGAACATTTGCTATCTAATTGGGAGTCTCCTGAGTGAAAGCATCCGAAGTTCTTCAAAGGTAAATTATTTAATTTGGTTGCTTTTCTTATTTTCGTGAAAATGTTGCCTGCTGCCTACAGAGCTAGCATAGCATTATGCCATGATAAACTTACACAAATGCTTGTCTAGCGTTGGCTGTAACACATATTTTGAAAATCTGAGATGACAGTGTTGTTAACAAAAGGCTAAGCTTGGGTTTGAATATATTTATTTCATTTCATTTGCGATTTTCATGAATAGGAAAAGTTGCGTTATGGTAATGCGCTTGAGGCTATGATTACGCTCCCGGATACGGGATTGCTCGTCGCTAGAGGTTAAAGCACTTTCAACGTTTTTTTTTAACTAGTCAAGAACAAGTTCTTATTTACAATGACTGCCTACACTGGTCAAACCTGGACCAATGGTGCACCGGTTGTGATACAGCCTGAACTTGAACCAGGGTGTCTGTAGTGACACCTCTAGAACTGACATGCAGTACACCACTGCACCAGTCAGGAGCACTGCAAGGCACTGCGGAGCATAAATTATAATTAGATGTTTTACTTTACTGGACTGATGGTACCTGTATCTGATGGTCATGGTGCTTTCAAGACAACTGGGGACTCGAAGAAAAACACAGCGGTAAAATCATGACGTCAGTGATCTTCAGGTCGGAGCTCTTGAAAGATACATGTGTTTCCTACTTGGAATTCCAAGTTGGATGACCGTCAAAACAATTTTTCCCTGTCGGATTTCCCAGTCGTCTTGAATGCACTGTAGTCGGAAGTCCGAGTTCCCAGTTGTTTTGAACATGGCAATTAGTCTCACTGCAGAGAAGGAGAGAGCAGCAGAGGGTCCACCTATCATGGTCCCACTCCCTCCTTCCATTCCTCCGGTAAGACTGACCAGAAAGGCAATGTCTACAGTCAATCACGGACTACAAGAAGAAAACCAGCCCAGTCACGGACCAGGATGTCTTGCTCCCAGGCAGACTAAATAACTTTTTTGCCCGCTTTGAGGACAATACAGTGCCACTGACACGGCCTGCAACGAAAACATGCGGACTCTCCTTCACTGCAGCCGAGGTGAGTAAAACATTTAAACGTGTTAACCCTCGCAAGGCTGCAGGCCCAGACGGCATCCCCAGCCGCGCCCTCAGAGCATGCGCAGACCAGCTGGCCGGTGTGTTTACGGACATATTCAATCAATCCCTATACCAGTCTGCTGTTCCCACATGCTTCAAGAGGGCCACCATTGTTCCTGTTCCCAAGAAAGCTAAGGTAACTGAGCTAAACGACTACCGCCCCGTAGCACTCACTTCCGTCATCATGAAGTGCTTTGAGAGACTAGTCAAGGACCATATCACCTCCACCCTACCTGACACCCTAGACCCACTCCAATTTGCTTACCGCCCAAATAGGTCCACAGACGATGCAATCTCAACCACACTGTACACTGCCCTAACCCATCTGGACAAGAGGAATACCTATGTGAGAATGCTGTTCATCGACTACAGCTCGGCATTCAACACCATAGTACCCTCCAAGCTCGTTATCAAGCTCGAGACCCTGGGTCTCGACCCCGCCCTGTGCAACTGGGTACTGGACTTCCTGACGGGCAGCCCCCAGGTGGTGAGGGTAGGCAACAACATCTCCAACCCGCTGATCCTCAACACTGGGGCCCCACAAGGGTGCATTCTGAGCCCTCTCCTGTACTCCCTGTTCACCCACGACTGCGTGGCCACGCACGCCTCCAACTCAATCATCAAGTTTGCGGACGACACAACAGTGGTAGGCTTGATTACCAACAACGACGAGACGGCCTACAGGGAGGAGGTGAGGGCCCTCGGAGTGTGGTGTCAGGAAAATAACCTCACACTCAACGTCAACAAAACTAAGGAGATGATTGTGGACTTCAGGAAACAGCAGAGGGAACACCCCCCTATTCACATCGATGGAACAGTAGTGGAGAGGGTAGTAAGTTTTAAGTTCCTCGGCATACACATCACAGACAAACTGAATTGGTCCACTCACACAGACAGCATCGTGAAGAAGGCGCAGCAGCGCCTCTTCAACCTCAGGAGGCTGAAGAAATTTGGCTTGTCACCAAAAGCACTCACAAACTTCTACAGATGCACAAACGAGAGCATCCTGGCGGGCTGTATCACCGCCTGGTACGGCAACTGCTCCGCCCACAACCGTAAGGCTCTCCAGAGGGTAGTGAGGTCTGCACAACGCATCACCGGGGGCAAACTACCTGCCCTCCAGGACACCTACACCACCCGATGTTACAGGAAGGCAATAAAGATCATCAAGGACAACAACCACCCGAGCCACTGCCTGTTCACCCCGCTATCATCCAGAAGGCGAGGTCAGTACAGGTGCATCAAAGCTGGGACCGAGAGACTGAAAAACAGCTTCTATCTCAAGGCCATCAGACTGTAAACAGCCACCACTAACTTTGAGTGGCTGCTGCCAACACACTGACTCAACTCCAGCCACTTTAATAATGGGAATTGATGGGAAATGATGTAAAATGTATCACTAGCCACTTTAAACAATGCTACCTAATATAATGTTTACATACCCTACATTATTCATCTCATATGCATACGTATATACTGTACTCTATATCATCTACTGCATCCTTATGTAATGCATGTATCACTAGCCACTTTAACTATGCCACTTTGTTTACATACTCATCTCATATGTATATACTGTACTCGATACCATCTACTGTATCTTGCCTATGCTGCTCTGTACCATCACTCATCCATATATCTTTATGTACATATTCTTTATCCCCTTACACTGTGTATAAGACAGTAGTTTTGGAATTGTTAGTTAGATTAGTTGTTGGTTATTACTGCGGAACTATAAGCACAAGCATTTCGCTACACTCGCATTAACATCTGCTAACCATGTGTATGTGACAAATAAAATTTGATTTGATTTGATTTGAAAGAGTGCTCCCTCCTTCCATTCCTCCGGTGAGACTGACCAGAAAGAGGGCTCCCTCCTTCCATTCCTCCGGTGAGACTGACCAGAAAGAGGGCTCCCTCCTTCCATTCCTCTGGTGAGACTGACCAGAAAGAGGGCTCCCTCCTTCCATTCCTCCGGTGAGACTGACCAGAAAGAGGGCTCCCTCCTTCCATTCCTCCGGTGAGACTGACCAGAAAGAGGGCTCCCTCCTTCAATTCCTTCGGTGAGACTGACCAGAAAGAGGGCTCCCTCCTTCCATTCCTCCGGTGAGACTGACCAGAAAGAGGGCTCCCTCCTTCCATTCCTCCGGTGAGACTGACCAGAAAGAGGGCTCCCTCCTTCCATTCCTCCGGTGAGACTGACCAAAAAGAGGGCTCCCTCCTTCCATTCCTCTGGTGAGACTGACCAGAAAGAGGACTCCTTCCTTCCATTCCTCTGGTGAGACTGACCAGAAAGAGGGCACCCTCCTTCCATTCCTCTGGTGAGACTGACCAGAAAGAGGGCACCCTCCTTCCATTCCTCTAGTGAGACTGACTAGAAAGAGGGCTCCCTCCTTCCATTCCTCCAGTGAGACTGACCAGAAAGAGGGGACACCATCTTCCACCTGATGGCGAATCTGCCTCATGCACAAATTCATGTTGTTCCCTTGACCAGAGAAAGTGAACATTTCCCCCATATTAAAAGAGACAAGCTGCTAATAGTAATAACAAAACGGTACTATCCATACAGTTGGCTACTCATTCACTGAAGCTGCAGCGCAAGTGGAAGTATGGAGAAGCGCATTTTATGTTTTGTAATAGTGTTGAATTAAAGCCGTGTTGACAGTGCAGAATAAAAACATAAACATGAACTCACTCGTAAAAATAGCAGCACTTTGCTGTATTCTTTGACAGTCTTTCTGTGGTTGTGGTTTTAAAAGTTCTTAAATATTATGTAGGTTAGTATCAAAATTTGCTGTGGAAGCTCTGTAGGCATGGTGATTACAGTTATTCAATTGGCCTGTGCAATAGATACACTGGATTTAGCCACAATTCTCCCGGTCCGCCGGGTAGGTGGAGTTGGTATTTTCAGGCAAATTAAATGGTTCAAAATGGGAACACTTTGCTGACCTGGTGCTCAATGTTTCTAAATCAAGTGCACCTTATGCCAACAACAACAAAAAATAAAAATGTGCCCAAGCCTTTATCGTTGGCTTTTCTACAAAAATGTTTGGTGGGGGGCTACTGAGTGACACAGTGGTCTAAGGCACTGCATTGCAGTACTAGCTGTACCACTAGAAATCCAGGTTTGAGTCAAGGCTCTGTCGCAGCCGGCCGTGACCAGGAGACCCATGGGGCGGTGCACAATTGACCCAGTGTTGTCTGGGTTAGGGGAGGGTTTGGCCGGCAGGGATGTCCTTTTCCCATCGCACTCTAGCAACTCCTGTGGCAGGATGGGTGCATGCATGCTGACACGGTGTTTCCCCCGACACATTGGTGTGGCTGGCTTCCAGGTTAAGCAGTGCAGCTTGGTTGGGTTGTGTTTTGGAGGGCACATGCTCTCTCCCAAGTCCGTATGGGAGTTGCAGCGATGAGACAAGACTGTAACTATCAATTGGATACCACGAAAAAGGGGTAAAAGAAAATGTTTGGAGATCGACTAGGAATGCCTTGGCGACCACTGTTATAGAGGCATCACGTGGAAACCAGGCTTTTTTTTAATAGATTAGTAATGGTACAGGGGAGTTTAACTTGTCTCCTAAAGGAGTGCAGTCTTTTTTGGGGGTTGGGCCCTTAATTCACCAATTTTGCAAAGTCCTAAAATTACTATAACCGTAGGATTCCATGGGTTCTACACTTTGTACCTTGTATCGTACAGAAGCGCACAGCGTAAACATATAGTTTAAAATGAAATTAAATCCGGCAACTTATTCTGAAAAAGAAAACATCTTACACTGACGGCACCGATTTGAAACTTCAATCTTTTTCTCTGAACATTTGTATTGGGGATCTACAGTGTGGGAATGAGCACTGGTTCCCGTCATCCAGGACAGGGGCCTGTTTTGAGCCCCACCTGTTCTGCAAAAAGATATACACATATATACAGAATATAAACTCAGCAAAAAAAAGAAACAGCCCTTTTTCAGGACCGTATCTTTCAAAGATCATTCGTAAAAATCAAAATAACTTCACAGATCTTCATTGTAAAGGGTTTAACTTCTTGGATATAGGGGGCGCTCTTTTAATTTTTGGATAAAAAAACGTTCCCGTTTTAAACAAGATATTTTGTCACGAACAGATGCTCGACTATGCATATAATTGACAGCTTTGGAAAGAAAACACTCTGACGTTTCCAAAACTGCAAAGATATTATCTGTGAGTGCCACAGAACTGATGCTACAGGCGAAACCAAGATGACATTTCAAACAGGAAGTGCCCCAGATTTTGAAGGTGCTGTGTTCCAATGTCTCATTATATGGCTGTGAATGGGCCAGGAATGAGCTTACACTTTCTGTCGTTTCCCCAAGGTGTCTGCAGCATTGTGACGTATTTGTAGGCATATCATTGGAAGATTGACCAGTTTACACTACATCTACCAGGTGCTCGCTTGGTGTCCTCCGTCGCAATTATTGCGTAATCTCCAGCTGCGTGTATTTTTCCATTTGCTTCCGAGGAGAAACCCAACTGCCACGAATGATTTATCATCGAATAGATATGTGAAAAACACCTTGAGGATTGATTCTAAACAACGTTTGCCATGTTTCTGTCGATATTATGGAGTTAATTTGGAAAAAAGTTTGGTGTTGTAATGACTGAATTTTCAGTTTTTTTTCTTAGCCAAACGTGATGAACAAAACGGAGCGATTTCTCCTACACAAATAATATTTTTGGAAAAAATGAACATTTGCTATTTAACTGAGAGTCTCCTCATTGAAAACATCCGAAGTTCTTCAAAGGTAAATGATTTTATTTTAATGCTTTTCTTGTTTTTGTGAAAATGTTGCCTGCTGAATGCTAGGCTTAATGCTATGCTAGCTATCAATACTCTTACACAAATGCTTGTGTAGCTATGGTTGAAAAGCATATTTTGAAAATCTGAGATGACAGTGTTGTTAACAAAAGGCTAAGCTTGTGAATGAATATATTTATTTTATTTAATTTGCGATTTTCATGAATAGTTAACGTTGCGTTATGGTAATGAGCTTGAGGCTATGATTACGCTCCCGGATACGGGATTGCTCGACGCAAGAAGTTAAACACTGTTTCCCATGCTTGTTCAAAGAGCCATAAACTATTATTGAACATGCACCTGTGGAACGGTCATTAAGACACTAACAGCTTACAGACGGTAGGCAATTAAGGTCACAGTTATGAAAATGTAGGACACTAAAGAGGCCTTTCTACTGACTGCAGATGTGCCAGGGCAATATATTGCAATGTCCGTACTGTGAGATGCCTAAGACAGCACTACAAGGAGACAAGACGGACAGCTGATCGTCCTCGCAGTGGCAGACCACGTGTAACAACACCTGCACAGGATTGGTACATTCAAACATCACACCTGTGGGACAGGATGGCAACAACAACTGCCCGAGTTACACCAGGAACGCACAATCCCTCCATCAGTGCTGAGACTGTCCACAATAGGCTGAGAGAGGGTGGACTGAGGGCTTATAGGCCTGTTGTAAGGTAGGTCTTCACCGGCAGCAACTTCACCTATGGGCACAAACCTACTGTCACTGGACCAGACAGGATTAACAAAAAATAATCTTCACTGACGAGTCGCGCTATTGTCTCAATAGGGGTGATGGTCGGATTCGCGTTTATCGTCGAAGGAATGAGCGTTACACCGAGGCCTGTACTTTGGAGCAGGATCGATTTGAAGGTGGAGGGTCCGTCATGTTCTTGGGCGGTGTGTCATAGCATCATCGGACTGAGCTTGTTGTCATTGCAGGCAATCTCAACACTGTGCGTTACAGGGAAGACATCCTCCTCCCTCATGTGGTACTCTTCCTGCAGGCTCATCCTGACATGACCCTCCAGCATGACAATGCCACCAGCCATACTGATCGGCTATGAAAAGCCAACTGACATTTACTCCTGACGTGCTGACTTGCTGCACCCTCGACATCTACTCTGATTATTATTATTTGACCATGCTGGTCATTTATGAACATTTGAACATCTTGGCCATGTTCTGTTATAATCTCCACCCGGCACAGCAAGAAGAGGACTGGCCACCCCTCATAGCCTGGTTCCTCTCCAGGTTTCTTCCTAGGTTTTGACCTTTCTAGGGAGTTTTTCCTAGCCAAAGTGCTTCAACACCTGCATTGCTTGCTGTTTGGGGTTTTAGGCTGGGTTTCTGTACAGCACATTGAGATATCAGCTGATGTACGAAGGGCTTTATAAATACATTTGATTTGATTTGATACAGCTCGTTCTGTGTGTGATTTCCTGCAAGACATGAATGTCAGTGTACTGCCATGGCCAACGAAGAGCCCGGATCTCAATCCTATTGAGCATGTCTGGGACCTGTTGGATCGGAGGGTGAGGGCTATGGCCATTCCCCCCAGAAATGTCCGGGAACGTGCCTTGGTGGAAGAGTGGGGTAACATCTCACAGCAAGAACTGGCAAATCTAGTGCAGTCCATGAGGAGGAGATGCACTGCAGTACTTAATACAGCTGATGGCCACATCAGATACTGACTGTTACTTTTGATTTTGACCCCCCCCCCCCTCCATTCCCTTTGTTCAGGGACACATTATTCCATTTCTGTTAGTCACATGTCTGTGGAACTTGTTCAGTTTATGTCTCATTTGTTAAATCTAGTTATGGTCATACAAATATTTACACTTGTTAAGTTTGCTGAAAATAAACGCAGTTGACAGTTGTGTTAATAATGTTAATAAAGCAGCATACAAACATATTTCCTGAGTAAGGCTCAGTGCTTTCTGTGGTGGAGGGGCAGCCAGACAAAATATAGAGCTTAGGCATTGGAAATCTGCTCTAGTTGCGCTGTGATTGGTTCAGTGTTCTGTCACTCATGATGGTGTTGGAGTCCTGCCTGGCCATACAGTCGTGGGTGAACACGGAGTACAGGAGGGGGCTGAGCACCCACCCCTGGGGAGCTCCAGTGTTGAGGATCAGCGTGTCAGATGTGTTGCTACCTACCCTCACCACCTGCGGGTTGCCAGTCAGGAAGTCCAGGATCCAGTTGCAGAGGGAGATGTTTAGTCCCAGGATCCTTAGCTTAGTGATGAGCTTTGAGGGTACTATGGTGTTGAACGCTGAGCTGCAGTCAATGAATAGCATTCTCACATAAGTGTTCCTTTTGTCCAAGTGGGAAAGGGCAGTGTGGAGTGCAATAGAGATTGCACCATCTGTGGATCTGTTTGGGCAGTATGCAAATTGGAGTGGGTCTAGGGTTTGTGGAGTGGTTCTAGGGTTTGTGGAGTGGGTCTAGGGTTTCTAGACCCACTTTCGTTGTCTGCTTATATTCCCCCATTATTTATCCTACGGTTCTGACTTCATGTACAAGAAGAATACCATAAGAACGGCCTTGAATTCTGTTGCTGCACAAGTGCTGAACACATAGTTATATCGACTACTCTCTCATTAATGTCTTCATCGAAATTCTTCTTCTTATCCGCTCATTGTTCCCTTATGCCATAGTTTGTACATCTCAATTGTTATATTGCTTATATAGGTTTATTCAATTCAATTCAATTCAAGGGCTTTATTTCATTGGCATCTTATTCATCATTTTAGTCAATGTTGGAATGATTTCATTGTGTTCCTTACTTTGTGTATTATAATTAGTTCATGTGCTTTGCTCCATGAGGAGGGGATACTATATAATGTTGTTGGGTCAACAAAGATGTCCGTAATAGACCCATGTAATTCCAGTTGATATTGCGAGGGATGTTTTGTTTGCACAATGCGCTGTCTGTGCGTCGGTATATTGTCTATGAACGTGGATCCTCGTGATTGTATTTTCCTTCCTATTTAGACCACATAGGCCTAATAAAATAACAAAAAGTTGCATAGTGGCCTTGCTGGTATGCATCTAAAAAAATTGGTTACATTTGCCCAACCAAGATGTACATGCTAAAATTGCCACTGGGAATGAGACATGCTGACATAATGCATGAGGCTCAAAATAAGGTCAAATATCCAGCCTATGACGTCATTGGACCTAATCTCCAGACAGTGGACGGGACGGGGGAGGGATCAAAACCTAAACCATGGCGACATCTGCAAAGTCACCCAGCTTCGGCGTACTGTCCTGTGTCAGACGTTACAGCATGGAACTAGGGGGCTGCCACATGGTGCAACACGATGCCATTCGCTGGGCTTTTCATAAGCGCTCAGCACAACGTTGACTCACGATGGGAGTTATTATTGTAATTCCATAGGCCGATGGTGATTTTCCTTCACTCTGTTCCTGCATCGCGCATGAGCCTCAGGAAGATGAGCCGTATCTCTGTGTTACAGGGGGGGCTTGATGTCTTGGGGGAGTGTGTCGGGGTCGTCCACACACACACACACATTCACACAAACATTCACAAACAAACATTCACACACACACACACACATTCACACACACACATTCCCATGCACATACACACATTCACACACACGCAGACACACATTCACATATACACAACGAGGGGCTTGTCATCTTGAGGGAGTTTTCAGGGGTTGTCCACGCACACACACACACACACTCAGGCACGCAGACACACACAGCCCCCTACTTACGTAACAGCCAAGGCACAGACAACCATGCCTATCTTCTCTCTGGCTGCTCTCCCAAGATCTTCACACTCTGAGACAGCCAAGCCTTGTTTACCATTATCATCGCCTTACACGCTTTACTATCACCTGGGTCGTGATCATTAGGCCATGCAATGGAAAATTTAAATGAGATTGTCTTATTGGACAAGTCAAGGCAGTAGCACCCAGTTTCAGTACGTTTTTTTGAGTTTGGTGACTAATGAATGCACCCCTGTGCTATTATAATTTCCTAGGACCATAGATTTACTGAGGGTCTAAATACTGTGAATGCAAACAGAATCACTCAATTTATGATAAAATATGACCATACTGTAGCTTGTGAGATTGGGAGCAATTGATGATATGAGTAGCAAATCTAGCAGACCCTAATTGACAAACAAACAAACCAGAACAAAGGCAAAGTCTTCTCATGCTTTGTTGATTTCAAAAAAACTTTTGGCTCAGTTTGGCATGAGGGTCTGCTCTACAAATGAACTTCTTTGGGGTACGGTATTGGGTAGCTTGGATGAAAAACGTGCCCAAATTAAGCTGCCTGCTACTCAGCCATAAAAGCATATATATGCATATAATTAGTAGATTTGGATAGAAAACACTCTGAAGTTTCTAAAACTGTTTGAATGATCTCTGTGAGTATAACATAACTCATATGGCAGACAAAAAACTGAGAAAAAATCCAACCAGGAAGTGGGAAATCTGAGGTTTGTAGTTTTTCAACTCAGCCCCCATTGAAGATACAGGGTGATATTAGTTATGTTTCACTTCCCAAGGCTTCCACTAAATTTCAACAATATTTAGAACCTGTTTTGAGGATTCTACTCTAAAGGAGGGGCTCATAAGGGCTCTTTTAGTGAGTGGTCTGGCAGAGTGCCACAGCCTCGGTCTGGCGCGCTCACGTGAAAGGTAGCTACGATCCAATTCATTTGTACAGACAAAGGAATTGTCCGGTTGGAACATTAATGAAGTTTTATGTTAAAAACATCCTAAAGATTGATTCCATACTTAGTTTGGCATGTTTCACAGGCTGTAAAGGAACTTTTTGAACTTTTCGTCCGACGTTCAGCTCGACCTGAACGCGCTTTTGGATTTGTTTACCAAACGCCCTAACAAAAGAAGATATTTGGACATAACTGAAGGACATTATCGAACAAATCAAACATTTATGGTGGAACTGGGATTCCTGGGGGTGCATTCTGATGAAGATCATCAAAGGTAAGTGAATATTTCAAATGCTATTTCTGAGTAATGTTGACTACCCAATATGGCGGGTATCTTTTTGGCTGCTTTGTTGTCTAAAGGCTGTACGCTGATTATTGCATGGTTAGCTTTCTCTGATAAGTTTTTTTTTAAATCTGACACAGCGGTTGCATTAAGGAGAAGTTTATCTAAAGTTCCATGTATAATAGTTGTATATTTATCAATGTTTATTATGAGTATTTCTGTAAATTGATGTGGCTCTCTGCAATATCACCGCATGTTTTAGAACTACTGAACGTAACTTGCCAATGTAAACTCAGATTTTTTTTATATAAATATGAACTTTATCAAACAAAACGTACATGTATTGTGTAACATGAAGTCCTATGAGTGTCATCTGATGAAGATCATCAAAGGTTAGTGATTCATTTTATCTCTATTTCTGCTTTTTGTGACTCCTCTCTTTGGCTGGAAAAAAATGGCTGTGTTTTTCTGTGGCTTGGTGGTGACCTAACATAATCGTTTGTGGTGCTTTCGCTGTAAATCCTTTTTGAAATCAGACACTGTGGCTGGATTAACGAGAATTGTATCTTTAAAATGATGTAAAATACTTGCATGCGGAATTCTGCAAAAATATCCTCTGAGTGCAATGTAGAACACCAAATAATGAATGCAGAGCAGAATTAGGCCGATACCCGCTAATTTTCAAAATAAATCAATTCTACAACCACCTAAAAGGAAGCGATTCCCAAATCTTCCATAACAAAGCCATCACGTACAGAGAGATGAACCTGGAGAAGAGTCCCCTAAGCAAGCTGGTCCTGGGGCTCTGTTCACAAACACAAACACACACCACAGAACCCCAAAACAGCAACACAATTAGACCCAACCAAATCATGAGAAAACAAAAAGATCATTACTTGACACATTGGAAAGAATTAACAAAACAACAGAGCAAACTAGAATGCTATTTGGCCCTAAACAGAGAGTACACAGAGGCAGAATACCTGACCACTGTGACTGACCCAAACTTAAGGAAAGCTTTGACTATGTACAGACTCAGTGAGCATAGCCTTGCTGTTGAGAAAGGCCGCTGTAGGCAGACCTGGCTCTCAAGAGAAGACAGGCTATATGCACACTGCCCACAAAATGAGGTGTAAACTGAGCTGCACTTCCTAACCTCCTGCCCAATGTATGACCATATTAGAGACACATATTTCCCTCAGATTACACAGATCCACAAAGAATTTGAAAACAAGCCCGATTTTGATAAACTCCCATATCTACTGGGTGAAATACCACATTGTGCCATCACAGCAGCAAGATTTGTGACCTGTTGCCACAAGAAAAGGTCAACCAGTGAAGAACAAACACCATTGTAAATACAACCCATATTTATACTTATTTATTTTCCATTTTGTACTTTAACCATTTGTACATCGTTACAACACTGTATATATACATAATATGACATTTGTAATGTTTTTATTATTTTGTAACTTCTGTGAGTATAGTGTTTACTGTTCATTTTTATTGTTTATTTCACTTTTGTTTATTATTTACCTCACTTGCTTTGGCAATGTTAACATATGTTTCCCATCCCAATAAATCCCCTTGAATTGAATTGAATTGAGAGGAAACCAGTTACCCAGAGAGAGAGGGGAAACCAGCTACCCAGAGAGAGAGAGAGAGAGAGAGAGAGAGAGAGAGGACCAGCTACCCAGAGAGAGAGAGAGAGAGAGAGAGAG
>NC_048569.1:13150297-13160297 GCF_013265735.2 Oncorhynchus mykiss | reverse complement strand
GACAGCAGACTTCAGTTGTAGAGAGTAAACTTCAGTTGTGGATAGTAGACTTCAGTTGTAGACAGCAGACTTCAGTTGTAGAGAGTAGACTTCAGTTGTGGATAGTAGACTTCAGTTGTAGACAGCAGACTTCAGTTGTAGAGAGTAGACTTCAGTTGTGGATAGTATACTTCAGTTGTAGACAGTAGACTTCAGTTGTAGAGAGTAGACTTCAGTTGTGGATAGTATACTTCAGTTGTAGACAGCAGACTTCAGTTGTGGACAGTAGACTTCAGTTGTAGAGAGTAGACTTCAGTTGTAGACAGTAGACTTCAGTTGTAGACAGTAGACTTCAGTTGCGGACAGTAGACTTCAGTTGTGGACAGTAGACTTCAGTTGTGGAGACAGTAGACTTCAGTTGTAGACAGTAGAATTCAGATGTTTACTAACAACTTATTGGGGGAACAGAACTCAAGACTGAATATCTCCCATCATCCCTCTCTCTTCCTCCAAGAGACATGTTTAAGTGTGGCAGGTAGCCTAGCGGTTAGAGCGTTGGGCCAAGAACTGAAAGGTCACTAGTTTAAATCCCTGAGTTGAAAAATCTGAGTTGAAAAATCTAAATCCCTGAGTTGAAGGTGAAAAATATGTCAATTTGCTCTTGAGCAAGGCACTAATTACTGTTGATAATGGCAGATCCTGACTGTTACCCCACTCTCAGCGGGAGATGGGTATGTCAAAAACACATTTCCAATACACACTTATACTGTACATGTGTAAAATAGGACAAAAATATATTATAAGACACCTACAGTCGTGGCCAAAAGTTTTGAGAATGACACAAACATCCATTTTCACAAAGTCTGCTGCCTCAGTTTGTATGATGGCAATTTGCATATACTCCAGAATGTTATGAATAATGATCCGATGAATTACAATTAATTGCAAAGTCCCTCTTTGCCATACAAATGAACTGAATCCCCAAAAACATTTCCACTGCATTTCAGCCCTGCCACAAAAGGACCAGCTGACATCATGTCAGTGATTCTCTCGTTAACACAGGTGTGAGTGTTGACAAGAACAAGGCTGGAGATCACTCTGTCATGCTGATTGAGTTTGAATACCAGACTGGAAGCTTCAAAAGGAGGGTGGTGCTTGGAATCATTGTTCTTCCTCTGTCAATCATGGTTAATCACAGGCAAGGATATTTCTGACAGTAAGATTGCACCTAAATCAACCATTTATCGGATCATCAAAAACTTCAAGGAGAGCGGTTCAATTGTTGTGAATAAGGCTTCAGGGCGCCCAAGAAAGTCCAGGAAGCGCCAGGACCGTCTTCTAAAGTTGATTCAGCTGCAGGATCGGGGGACCAACAGTCTAGAGCTTGCTCAGGAATGGCAACAGGCAGGTGTGAGTGCATCTGCACGCACAGTGAGGCAAAGACTTTTGGAGGGTGGCCTGGTGTCAAGAAGGGAGGCGAGGCCCCCCGGGTGGCGCAGTGGTTAAGGGCGCTATACTGCAGCGCCAGCTGTGCCACCAGAGACTCTGGGTTCGCGCCCAGGCTCTGTCGTAACTGGCCGCAACCGTGAGGTCAGTGGGGCGATGCATAATTGAACTAGCGTCGTCCGGGTTAGGGAGGGGTTGGCCGGTAGGGATATCCTTGTCTCATCGCGCACCAGCGACTCCTGTGGCGGGCCGGGCGCAGTGCGCGCTAATCAAGGTTGCCAGGTGCACAGTGGTTCGTTCCTCCGACACATTGGTGCGGCTGGCTTCCGGGTTGGATGCTCGCTGTGTTAAGAAGCAGTGTGGCTTGGTTGGGTTGTGTATCGGAGGACGCATTACTTTCAACCTTCGTCTCTCCCGAGCCCGTACGGGAGTTGTAGTGATGAGACAAGATAGTAGCTACTAAAAAT
Source organism: Oncorhynchus mykiss (assembly GCF_013265735.2). Classification (NCBI taxonomy): domain Eukaryota; kingdom Metazoa; phylum Chordata; class Actinopteri; order Salmoniformes; family Salmonidae; genus Oncorhynchus; species Oncorhynchus mykiss. The sequence continues at coordinate 13,158,405 of NC_048569.1, read as the reverse complement.
AATTGGATACCACGAAATTGGGGAGAAAACGGGGTAAAAATTCCCCCCCAAAAAAGAAGGGAGGCGAAGAAGCCACCTCTCTCCAGGAAAAACATCAGGGACAGACTGATTGGACTGAAACCCCTTTCCGATTGTTTGGGGCATCCGGAAAAAAGCTTGTCTGGAGAAGATAAGGTGAGCGCTAAAATCAGTCCTGCATAATGCCAACAGTAAAGCATCCTGAGACCATTTGTGTGTGGGGTTGCTTCTCAGCCAAGGATTGCAGAGGTCTTGAAAAAGAAGGGGCAACACTGCAAATATTGACTCTTTGCATCAACTTCATGCATGTCACGACTTCCACCGAGGGTGGCTCCTCTCCCTGTTGGGGCGGTGCTCAGCTGTCTTCGTCACTGGTCTACTAGCTGCCACCGATTCCTTTTCCCTTTTCTGTTGCTTTTGTCTTTATTGTTTTCACCTGTACCTTGTTTGTGGTTAATTCAGGGCTAGTTAAGCCTTCAGGCCCGCCTGCTTTTGTGCGGGCTTATTTTATTTTCAGTCCGTGGAGGTTTGTGTTTTGTTCCATTACGGATTGTTTGGTGTCCCGTTTTGTGGTCATTTGTGCCCGTTGTTTTTGGCTTGACCATTGTTGGAATAAATCTGTCCTTTCTGGAACCTCTGCTCTCTGTGCCTGACTCCACACCCACCACTCCTAGCTAACGTGACACTGTAATTGTCAATAAAAGCCTTTGACACTTATGAAATGTTTGTAATTATACTTCAATATTCCAAAGTAACATCTGACAAAAATATCTAAAGACACTGAAGCAGCAAACTTTGTGGAAATTAATATTTGTGTAATTCTCAAAACTTTTGGCCACGACTGTATTTACTGTGTAATTATTTTTTATGTCAAAATAAAAGTCTAACATTACTATGCAAAGTCCTACAATAAAACACAATCTCAAGTCCTACAATACCCTTTGAGAAAAATCCATTGAAAATATGTAATTCTCATGGAAATTATGTATTTTCAACATCTTGCACTTACTGGGTACTGCACTAAAATATGTACACTACCATTCAACAGTTTGGGGTCACTTAGAAATGTCCTTGTTGTTGAAAGAAAAGCACATTTTTTGTCCATTAAAATAACATCAAATTGATTAGAAATACAGTGTAGACATTGTTAATGTTGTAAATGACTATTGTAGTTGGAAACGGCAGATTTTTTATGGATATGTATGAAGATATTGAACTTTTCCATTTCTGTCTGTCTATTGCTATTTCTTCACTTTGCAAAACTTGCTGTTGAGTGCTGTTGTTAGTAAAGACATTTGCAGAGAGTTGAGAGTGTTGGAGGGCCTGCTGGTTAATCCTGTTCATGACAGTGAGCCACACACCGACACGAGTGTGCACAGACATCAATCACTGTAAGTATGATTTTCACCATTTCAGATGATAGCTAGCGTACTCCCCCACACATGCTATCTGCTCTTACACACACACACATACATATACACACTTTTATTCTATCCTCGTTGGGACATAAAATGTATTATCATTCAAAATCATATTTTTCCTAACCCCTAACCCTAAACTGAACCCTAACCCTGACCTTAACCCTAACCCAAACCTTAACTCCTAACCCCTAACGCCTAACCCTAACCCCTAACCCAGAGCTAAATTCCAACCCCAACCTTAATTCTAACCCTGAACCTAAACCTACCCCATAAGATTAAAATAGCCTTTCTTCTCATGGGGATGTGGGAAATAAGGGAACTATTTCCTTGTTCTTCTATCCTCGTGGGGACATTTGAGGATTCCAGGTACTGTAACAGTTCTCCTCATCATTGGAGGAAGAGTAGTCAAGATCGGACCAAAATGCAGCGTGGTATGTGTCCATGTTAATATTTAATAAATCAACTGAACACTGAATAACAAAACAACAGAGAGAGTGAACGAAACAGTCCTGTAAGGTGCAAAACACAAAACAGAAAACAACTACCCACAAATCAAGTGGGATAAACAGGCTACCTAAGTATGATTCTCAATCAGAGACAACGATTGACAGCTGCCTCTGATTGAGAACCATACCAGGCCAAACACATAGAAAACCAAAACTAGAACAACACATAGAATGCCCACCCCAACTCACGCCCTGACCAACCTAAACAAGAAACATAACAAAGGAACTAAGGTCAGGACGTGACAGTACCCCCCCCCCCCCCCCAAAGGTGCGGACTCCGGCAGCAAAACCTAAATCCATAGGGGAGGGTCTGGGTGGGCATCTGTCCGCGGTGGCGGCTCTGGTGCGGGACGTGGACCCCACTCAGCCATAGCGATCCTCGTCGCCGACCTCGGACTGGGGACCCTTGCAGCGGGCCCCGAATAGAAGGGTGACTCTGGCAGCGCCGGAGTGAAGGGCGGCTCCGACAGCGCCGGACAGACGGGAGACTCCGTCAGCGCCGGCGTGACGAGCGGCTCTGGCAGCTCCTGGCTGACTGACGGCTCTGGCAGCTCCTGGCTGACTGACGGCTCTGGCAGCTCCTGGCTGACTGACGGCTCAGGCAGCTCCTGGCTGACTGACGGCTCTGGCAGATCCTGGCTGACCGGCGGCTCTGGCAGCTCCAGACTGAACGGCGGCTCTGGCAGCTCAGGACAGACAGGAGACTCTGTCAGCTCAGGAACGACGGGAGACCCTGGCAGCTCAGGACAGACGGGAGACTCTGACAGCGCTGGGCAGGAAGAAGACTCTGACAGCGCTGGGCAGGAGGAAGACTCTGGCAGCACTGGACAGGCGGGAGCACCTGTAGGAAGGAGACGGAGAGACAGCCTGGTGCGGGGGTGCTGCCACCGGAGGGCTGGTGCGTGGAGGTGGCACCGGATAGACCGAACCGTGAAGGTGCACTGGAGGTCTCGAGCACCGAGCCTGCCCAACCCTACCTGGCTGAATGCTCCCTGGCTGAATGCTCCCTGTGGCTGAATGCTCCCCGTGGAATAGCCCGCACTGGGCTGTGCTGGCGAACCGGGGACACCATGCGCAGGGCTGGTGCCATGTAACCCGGCCCGAGGAGACGCACGAGAGACCAGATGCGTTGAGCCGGCTTCATGGCACCTGGCTTGATGCCCACTCTAGCCCGGCCGATACGAGGCAATGCAATGTACCGCACCGGGCTATGCACGCGCACCGGGGACACCGTGCGCTTCACGGCATAACAGAGTGAAGGGCGGCTCCGGCAGCGCCGGACAGGCGGGAGGCTCCGGCTGTGCCGGACAGGCGGGAGACTCCGGCAGCGCCGGCGTGACTGACGGCTTTGGCGGCTCCTGGCTGACTGACGGCTCTGGCAGCTCATGGCTGACTGACGGCTCAGGCAGCTCCTGGCTGACTGACGGCTCAGGCAGCTCCTGGCTGACTGACGGCTCTGGCAGCTCCAGACTGACCGGCTGCTCTGGGAGCTCCAGACTGACTGACGGCTCTGGCAGCTCCAGACTGACCGGCGGCTCTGGCAGCTCCAGACTGACCGGCGGCTCTGGCAGCTCGAGGCAATGCAATGTACCGCACCGGGCTATGCACGCGCACCGGGGACACCGTGCGCCTCACGGCATAACAGAGTGAAGGGCGGCTCCGGCAGCGCCGGACAGGCGGGAGGCTCCGGCTGCGCCGGACAGGCGGGAGACTCTGGCAGCTCCTGGCTGACTGACGGCTCTGGCAGCTCCTGGCTGACTGACGGCTCAGGCAGCTCCTGGCTGACTGACGGCTCTGGCAGCTCCTGGCTGACTGACAGCTCAGGCAGCTCCTGGCTGACTGACGGCTCTGGCAGCTCCAGACTGACCGGCGGCTCTGGCAGCTCCAGACTGACCGGCGGCTCTGGCAGCTCAGGACAGACAGGAGACTCTGACAGCGCTGGGCAGGAGGAAGACTCTGGCAGCACTGGACAGGCGGGAGCACCTGTAGGAAGGAGACGGAGAGACAGCCATGGTGCCATGTACCCCGGCCCGAGGAGACGCACTAGAGACCAGATGTGCTGAGCCGGCTTCATGGCACCTGGCTCGATGCCCACTCTAGCCCGGCCGATACGAGGCAATGCAATGTACCGCACCGGGCTATGCACGCGCACCGGGGACACCGTGCTCCTCACGGCATAACACGGTGCCTGCCCGGTCCCTCTCTCTCCACGGTAAGCACGGGGAGTTGGCGCAGGTCTCCTACCTGACTTCGCCACACTCCCTGTGTGCTCCCCCCTAAGAAATGTTTGGAGCTGCCTCTCGGGCTTCCAGCCGCGCTGCTGTGCTGCCTCCTCATACCGCCGCCTCTCAGCTTTCGCTGCCTCCAGCTCTGCCTTGGGGCGGCGATATTCCCCAGCCTGTGCCCAGGGTGCTTTGCCGTCCAGGATCTCCTCCCATGTCCAGAGGTCCTGAGATCGCTGCTGCTGCTGCTCCTGCCTGGTCCTTTGGTGATGGGTAGTTCTGTAACGGTTCTCCTCGTCATCGGAGGAAGAGTAGTCAAGATCGGACCAAAATGCAGCGTGGTATGTGTCCATGTTAATATTTAATAAATCAACTGAACACTGAATAACAAAACAACAGAGAGAGTGAACGAAACAGTCCTGTAAGGTGCAACAACACAAAACAGAAAACAACTACTCACAAATCAAGTGGGATAAACAGGCTACCTAAGTATGATTCTCAATCAGAGACAACGATTGACAGCTGCCTCTGATTGAGAACCATACCAGGCCAAACACATAGAAAACCAAAACTAGAACAACACATAGAATGCCCACCCCAACTCACGCCCTGACCAACCTAAACAAGAAACATAACAAAGGAACTAAGGTCAGGACGTGACAGGTACCCACAAGGATAGAAGAACAAGACCACACACACGTCTGTCTATACCTCAGTCAGTCTGTCTGCATGGCTTATTATAAAGCTCCAAAGCTGAATGAAATTACCTGGCTGGACTTTGCTTCATGCGCTGAAAAAAATGAACAGTATTCCATCGAACTTAAAATAATTGTATATTTAGATTATTTATTATTGTGGTAAGTTTATAAAAATGTTTTACTCTTTCCACATGTGAGATAATGTAATAATAACATTTCTGGACTAAAACATTATTTTAAAAATGTTTTTAAACACAAGCATACCACCCTGCCTTCCAATGCCTGCTGGCTGCTTCTGAAGATAAGCAGCGTTGGTCCTGGTCAGTCCCTGGATGGGAGACCAGATGCTGATGGAAGTGGTGTTGGAGGGCCAGTAGGAGGCACTCTTTCCACTTGTCTAAAAAAATATCCCAATGCCCCAGGGCAGTGATTGAGAACGTTGCCCTATGTAGGGTGCTGTCTTTGGAAAGTTAAATGGGTGTCCTGACTCTGTGTGGTCACTAAAGATCGCATTAAACTTATTGTAAGACTATGGGTGTTAACTCCGGTGTCCTGGCTAAATTCCCAGTCGGACCCTCATACCATCATGGCCACCTAACCATCCCCAGCTCCCAACTGGCTCATTCATCCCCCTTCCTCTCCCCTGTAACTTTTCTCCAGGCTGTTGCTGTAAATGAGAATGTGTTCTCAGTCAACTTACCTGGTCATAAAAAAAGAAAATGCCTCAATTTCTATTTTAAATAGACTTTGTATACAGTGAAAGGGGTTCATGAAGAACACATTAAAGGGATAGTTAACCCAAATTACAAAATTACATAAGCAGTCCATGGACAAGGTAAGACAACAATCCATGCTTAGCTCTTTAGGGGGATTGCAGTCTTACCTTGTCCATAGACTGCTTACAGGGTAAGGAAAGCAATTTGTAATTTGGGTGAATTATCCCTTTAATAGTCTGCTCATGTACTCTGTTTCTTCACTGACTCCCCTCGGAAGTAGAGAGCTTCAGAAACGAACACCACTCTGTCTGCGGTCACATCCTCTTCTCCATTCAGGCTTCTTTTTCCTTAGCCTCCCATTTTATCCGGATGGTTGTGTGCTTTCCGCTGGTGATGCCGTCTAATGAAGAGCTTCCCGACAGATGATGTCATCCTGAGTGGAACTGAGTCACCAACGCATAACACCACACCAGGCTCCTTCTTTATCTTTACCATCACACACACACACACACACACACACACACACACACACACACACACACACACACACACACACACACACACACACACACACACACACACACACACACACACACACACACACACATACATACACTTCCTGGTTGCTTGCCAGGAAACTAAGCACCAGCTCATGTGGCATCAGCGGGTGTGTGTGTGTGTGTGTGTGTGTGTGTGTATTCCCCCTGCTCTCTGTGACTGTGTTTAATGGACGGTTAAACAAGAGTCATAAATCAGCCACTGGAGGCACTAAAGCTGCAGCTTCTTCAGTGGGAATACACCTGACACCTCTCACACACGCACACACACACGCACGCACACACACACACACACACACACACACACACACACACACACACACACACACACACACACACACACACACACACACACACACACACACACACACACACACACACACACACACACACACACACACACATGTACGCCTGCGCGCACATACTTACACACTCATCACACGCTGACACACACACTCTCAAGGGATCATTCTCCAACCATACACACAATTAGCTCCTCAACCAGGTACCCATGCTCAGGGAGTGAAGAGCAGTGAATTGTGAAGTATTGAGGACGGGGACGGATGGCCAGGAACCTATTTGGACCTTATCTCTCTTCTGACATCGTTCAATCAAAAGCAATGAGCAGCAATTTACGCCAAACAGTTAAGCAACATTCTATGATGCCAGAAGGCATGAATCAATGTATATTTGGTTGTCCATTTTACACACTATAAACATTGTCCTATAGGTAATATAGTACAGTAGTAGTACAGGTTGTCAGGAGAAAATCTCAACAGAAACAAAATCTCAACAGAGAAAGATAAACACAACAAATCAGAAATATAGTGAAAAATACAGGAGAGAGAGAGATGTAGTTTGATAGAATCTGAGAGTGGGAAAGGAGAGAGAGAGAGTGGGAAAGGAGAGAGAGAGAGAGAGAGCGAAAGAGAGAGAGATGTGGTTTGATAGAATCTGAGAGTGGGAAAGAGAGAGAGAGAGTGGGAAAGGAGAGAGAGAGAGAAAGAGGGAGAGAGAGAGTGGGAAATGAGAGAGAGAGAGAAAGAGAGAGCGAGAGAGTGGGAAAGAGAGAGAGAGAGAGAGAGCGAAAGAGAGAGAGAGAGAGAGAGAGAGAAAGAGAGAGAGAGAGAGAGTGGGGAAGGGAGCTGCCAGGGCAGAAGAGAACAACAAAAAGCACTTAACACTATAAACCCATGTGTCTCCTCCACACCCGGTGTGTGTGACCTGCTCTCTTCCTCCATACCATGCTGTCTGCCAGTGTGACCCTGGGGTAGAGTTGCAAAGTTCAGGTAGCTTTTCAAATATTGCCAGGTTTTCCAGATATCCTGGTTGAAGGATCCTCAATTTCGTGATTCTTCCCTTTTGATTCCGTGAATCTTCCAACTGGGATTTCTGGAAAACCATGTGATTTTAGGAAAGTTGGCTGAATTTTACAATCCTACCTTGGGGGCGAGAGATCAAAGTTCAAACCAACACCCCTGGGATATTGGCCAAATCAACCCCTAACTAGCCCCTACCCCTCTACACTTCTGTAAATCAGAAAGAACTCTTTTGTATTTCTTAGACTTGCAGAAGTGAAAACTGTAGCTGATAGACCAGCTGTGTTTCAGCTGTGTTGTTTATTTGGAGCTCGATTCAAACTTTTCACACTTACATGTGCATGCGCACACGCATGCAAGCACACACACACACACAGTCCATACACACACACACTCACACACACACACACACACCACTGGGAAAAAACTGGATGAATCATGGATGAATGTTGTTTCCACATCATTTCAAACAAAGATGTGATTGGATTTGCAAAAAATCAACGTAAGGGCATTTCGTCTTTTTTTCACCAAACTTTTAACCAAAATCCAATGGCATCGTGAATTATTTTGTTGATTTCACATTGAATTCCACGTTAGTTGACAACTCAACCAAATGTAAATCAAAACCAAACATTGAACCAAGTAGGACAC
>NC_048569.1:12775297-12805297 GCF_013265735.2 Oncorhynchus mykiss | reverse complement strand
CCAGGTACACCTCGAAAGTGGCCTCAGGGTTGTCCCTGAAATAGAGGGCAAAGGTCAGCCTCTAGTCAGCCACAGCAACCAGACCTAAATGCTCTTCAGTGACAAATGGTTGTTCAGACGCCACACAAAACTCTGACCTTCAATACGATTTGATAACATTTCAAAACAGCTACAGTCTGTGTGTGGGTGAAAAGTATCAAATAGAAATCTTATCAAATGTCTGCTTAATAATGTAACAACCACAACCTCAATCTGAGTACACAGTCTGGTTGCATATATTGTATGATCAGTCAGCATTGTTTTTTTTTACTTCCTCTAAATACTACAACGGTAAGGAAGTGACATTCTAGACCTATCACCGTGAGCAACCCAGGTTATTACTTTCCATCTCGCCCACCTTCCAACAGTAGCCATAACCCAAATAAATAGAAAACAGGTTAGGCATACTTAAGATTCACGTTGTAACATTATATGGCTATAGGTAGGGTGTCCAATCAAAAATGCATATTTTGACCAATGGGTAATGTAATATGTTAATTGTGTAGATAGTCCTCTAAGAAAATCAATTGTCCAAACCTCAAATCTGGAAAATAGCATGGCGTCAGCTAGGCTGGATGTTGGGTGAGAATTAAAGCTACCTGACAGGCTCACCATTGAACTCGTTATCTTTCTTCTCCAATCCGGAAGAAGTAAAACAATATAGTGGTAAGATAGATATCGATTTTGAGACAAGACATGTAGAATTTTCATATTTTAGTATGCGCTGGACATATGAATGTGAAGTTCCTGTTCTTTTTCAAAGACTTCTCACAAAAACAAGCATATCTCTGTGAAATGTCAACGGTGCACTGAGCATACCACAAGCTTCTTATTTTCAAAGCCTTTTACATTTAATTCAGCTCGTGTCATGCCGCTTTTGCTATTTGCAACCCATGGAAACAACTTGAAAGACAATGACCAAAAAATGTAAAATCCTCAAAAGTTTTGGTGAGAAAGCTGCACCGCTCTGTCCACAGACCTTGTGCTTATCATCGAATGTATTAGGTTACAAAATCCACTTTTTTATATATAATGTTAATGATACGTTAGAGAAAGACCTTACTGATCGATTCAGAACACAAAGAATCAGATTTGTCCTGCTAAAATGTATTTTATAACATAAGGAATTGAAATGACATCAACAAAAGGGCATTTTCGCCCACTCTGGGCAAAGTGGGTGGGTACACTAACACAGGATACAATGGTGTAACTTTTACAGGGAACTATCTTCCACAGTGAAGGAAGAAGGGTAAGGGAAGTGTTTTGTTGGACACTTGCCATTTAAATGGAAAATATAGTACAGTAGGCCTATAGGGCAAAATAGCCTAAGATTAAGTGTACTTTCAGTACTATAATACTTCACAAAGGCCATAAAACTCCCACTGTAACATGGTGTTCTAATAAGAGGCAAAGTTACTTTGGTTATCTGAAATAAAAACAAGATCATGCCTTTTGGGTTTTAACACAAGACACTGATATCATTGACAGAAATAAGGGCATCTGTTGTAACATGACAGTTATTGTTTTACTACCATTGGATGAGTTTGGTGCAGACCTAGGCTACTGTAAGTCAACGGACAGGTCATTGAGTAGCCTATTCATACTGCATCAGAAAAGTCCATATAATTAACTTTACAGGTCACCTGCATAGTTGCCACACATAGGCTAGGCTACTGTAGCCTATTGTACCGGAAGCACAATGTAAAGTTACCCTTGTCCATTTCAGTGATACATGACAAGCAATACAATGTAGCAATTGTAGCTGGCACCATTTTAATGACGGGCGGAAAGGCTATTGTATCAATACGCCAAAACATCGGTTCATTCCGCAATGGGCATGTTCCAATACATTGAACTCATTCCATCCACAGAACACATGCCCTGTAGGTATGGATGTGGTGTAAAACCGGTTACATAAATAGACCAACCCTGTCTGCCTCAAATGTTTACATTCCCTTCCATACATTGTCGAGAGCTAGACAGCGGGGCATATTGAGAAAACAGAGATGTATGCATATCCATAGTTGAGTTCTCTGCATACAGTATGTGTGGCATACTCTCATTGATGAGCAAATATTACTATTTTTCACTAAATGCTCAATGTTCCGGTAAACAAGTCGTTCAGTCTGTCGCAACAAGTCCGGGCCTTGCACTGCCTCTCGCTCCCTCCCTCTTAACTCGCGCAAACAATGTATCCTATTAGCATTTGGGAAACAAGGGAAAGGAAAAAAGAAACTGCTCTTACTTGATACGGGACCCCATTTCTATGTCTCACAGTGTCCAAGTCTAGTGTCGTTTATATGGGGCGTTGATCCGTTTTTCGAGGGCTATTTTTCTGATAGCTCGTCAGAACGTCCTGGGTATCGCCATGGTCTCCTCGAGCGGATCACGCTACCACCGCACATTGAACCGTGGGACTTGTAGTCCCATAGGAGCAAAACATGTCTGTATCTGCAACCTCTCGCTGCCTCCCTATGAACTACATGTACCACAAAGCCAATCTTCGGCTACGTTTCAGTCGCATGATGCAGACGAAAGGAGACGTTTAATTTGCCACAGTAGAATGAAACAGTGATTACCTAACAAAAGTGCTTGACAATGCACTATCCAATTTTGTTCTGTTCACACATACTGTTTTTCTCAGTATGATGAACTCTACATTCTAAGAATGCTCTGTCCATTGACGCACGGGACAAAATGTGCCGGTTGGTTCATTGTGCAATGTCATCCCTTTATCATTGCCAGCAAGTCCAGAGCATACATGCTGCAGTTCGAGTTTCCGTTATGCTCCCACTCACTCTTATTACACTGGTGGCTAGTGGTGAGGAACTACAGTTCGAGTCTCGACACTTTCTCCTGCTACAGTGAGACTGGGATGGAAACAATTGCAAATGTCCACAATGTGATATTTGATAGCTGCTTAATATATACTGTATCTTCTTTCATATGAATGTATACTAAAGTTTTTAAAAACTGCAGTTATTTATTTTGATAGCCTAATCAGCCGCCTAGTTGTTCTACAGTTAGGCTAGAACTGTAGAATGATGCAAATTATTTTTGAAATTGCACGTGTAGGTGACCTTGCAACCTCTGTTTCAGAAAATATCATTAAAAGTCATGTACAACTAACTTTTGCGCATATTGCGCTCAATTCAAGTGTGCTTCTCAAGTTATTAGGATAAAAGTGCTATTTCATTTTCGCAAGAAAAACAAATCATAGTTGCGTTTTAAAAAATGTGGATCGTGTTGACAAGGATATGAGAGGTTGTTGTCCTTGGTTGGAAAATGATAGGATAGAAATAGCATAGGCTACACACCAAATGAGATTTGACTAAGAAATCACAAGAAATCAAAGCACAAATGAATAAGATATAGGCTACAGTAGGTCAATTCGTAATACAAAAAAACATGACGTTTTAGATGACCCTTGAATTAATGCTATGGATTGCATCGAATTTGTATGCCCAAATTGCTCGTTTCGTTAAGAATGCTGTGCGATACTAATGAGCCTAATCAAAATGACAAAGTCATTATTTGCATTAAAGTGTTCCAAGTCATAACACATTAGTTACACTTACCATGATGATGATTTAACGATTTCATTGTTCACATTCAATTACTTTTATTAGCTCTCTCTCTCTCTCTCTCTCTTTGTATTCTAATGTAGAAATGAGCCTGGTATTGTCAACATTAGCATAAGATGAATGATTATATTACTAAGAGATAAGCATCTGAAAGATACGGAAGAACATAAAATATTGATATGTTCTTACACAACTTTAATGTATTTTCGTAAGTAAATTGTTCCAAATATCGGTTGGCCTGAGATGCACAATTAAAAACGTCTAAAAACCCATCGGTCAGGAGAAATTGGGTCACTGTGTTCAGAACCCCCCCCCATTATGCCATGTGTTGTGTACTCTCACCCTCACCCTCACATTACCACGAGTCACGACGACAATACTTTGGAGAGTCTCTCTTTGCGGTCATTTTCTTCTGTTGGACAGGTTTTCAAACAGATAGGCCTAATCGACGTATTTTCTTACTGTACATGTTTAGCTGTAGACCACATCAATGTTTTCAATTCCAGGTGTTTTTAGGTGTCAACATCTCATTCAAATGCACATTAGTCCATAGTCCATATTCCACGGCTTTCGAAAGCACCTGAGTGGCCTTATATTCTGTTATTTACAATGTATGTGGTTCTTGTCTGACTATATTAAATGAAATATAAATTGGTTATAGGACTTAAAGATGCATATTTCATATGATGAGATAGAGGACCTTATTTCTAATGCCAGTTTATTGGTGCACTCGTTAATGTACATAATGAATAATAATACAGCGCAACTCAGGAGAACATCGTGAAATATGATTTTATCATACTTATTTGGCTTTTAGCTTATTATTAAACAATTAAACATATGTGTATACATTTAATGCATTGTGCATGCGTTCATAACCATCCACCACCCAGCACCCCCAAGATGCCCCCCTCTCTTTCTACTTCTCTTTCTTTCCATCCCTCCCTCTCTCTCACACTGTCTTTCCCTCTCCCACTCTCTCGCTCTCAGTTCAATTCAATTCTCTCTCTCGCTTCCTCTCTCTCTCTCTCTTTCACACACACACACACACACACACACACACACACACGCACACGCGCGCGCGCAGACAGAGAAATCCAATTTCCCCTTCATTTTAAACGAACAATGAGGATTAGGGTGAGGGATTTAAATGTGGAGTGGGCTTTTTCGTTCGGTGTATCGGAAGGGAAGGCAAAGGGAAAGTCCTGAACTTATTAGCGAGTAAAGTTGGGGTCCCAGCCCAAAAACAGAAAAATAACAATATATCACTAAATTAATTCTAGTCGCGCAAAGTAAACCCCTTGCGCGCAAGTAAACGCGCAGTGTTGAAATAACATCATAGCGCAGTTTTTAAATTATAGATGCACTTGAATTTAAAGACCAGAGAGCATACAAATATTGACGTTTTCTATTCAATCAAAGAAAACGTACATATGAATAACGATTTCTAGTCAATGCCTAGGGCCACAACCAAAACAGTTGAGTTGATTCCCAATTGTATGCCAACTAGGCTACTTTATAGCAAGATGGTTGCACTCTGCGTTGATAATACATTGGATTGCTGCAATTTTTGTTCCATTTGAATTAGTTGATTATTCCATATGTTATGAGTATCTTATTATTAATTAGACTCTCCATATCAAGAAATATAAATAATATATTATTATTGGAAATGTACAACTGACATGTGAAAGCGAGCAATGGGGAGCTGGCGCACGATATCAAGTGTGGAAACGCGCACGCGACTTGATCATGGTCCCTGAATCCAGTGAGCCCCAAAAATGCAGGAACCTTGGTGACAAGGTGCATCATAAATTACGCGCGAAGTGGAATCTAAATGGATCTAGACTTTCAGCGCAAAAGGAGACCAGAGAAAGCGTTTTGAACGCAGACATTGAGAGATTAAACAAAAGATTACCAGCGACATGAATACATAGAACACATAAATAACGGTTTTGAAAGATCTTTATACTTTTACCAAAAACAAATAAACTGACAAACAGGAGACAAAAGTATTAGTGTGTTGGTGCTGGTGTTGCTGGTGGCTGTGGTGTTGGTATTGGTGGTGCTGGTGCTGGTGTTATTGGTGGTGGTAGTGCTGGTGGTGCTGGTGGTGATGCTGGTGCTGCTGGTGGTGATGCTGGTGCTGCTGGTGCTGCTGCTAGTGCTGGTAGTGGGCTGACCTGTCCACAGGTGGGAATTTATTTAAAGCTCCTATGTAGCCATTTTGATCTCAATATCAAATCATTTCTGGGTAAGAATTAAGTACTTTTCTGTGATTGTTTTCATGTTAGAAAAAAAAACAGAAACAGCTTCTTAGCAAAGAGCAATTTCTCAAGCAAGAAATTTGCTGACTGTCTGGGAGTTGTCTGAGTGGGGAGGGGAAAACTGAAAATGACCTGTTATTGGCAGAGAGGTTTGGAACTCTTTTTTTCTATTGGTCTATTAACTAATTAACGGCCTGGTGTGGCACCGGGCAGGGGAAAACTCCATCCCACCAAAACAGGCTGACCTTTCAGGTGGTCTTTTCAAACAGCCATCACACTAAAAACCATTATCATAATTTCCACAATTTCACAGTATTATTCCAACCTCATAGTGTGGAAATATATATAAAACACAGGAAATCACGTTTTGACCGCATTGGGCCTTTAAAGAAGATAAGAGCACATGTTGGAGAGTAAGAATACAAGATACCACTAAACTCTGTTCAACAAATCCTCACAATATCATATTTTATCCACGCGCGCAGACGTGGGTAACTTTATGTTTAATGCATGAGCTAACATTATTCCAGACAGAAGACGTAAATGATAAATATGCATTTATTCAATTAAGGGTATTACATGAGTTTTTATTTGCATACGGATTTAGGACGTACCAAGGCTCTTTCGTGTTTGTGCTACGAGGGGGGCTTTTCTGCGCCTCCACGTTGTTTTAATTGAATAGATTACAGATAGGCTGTATGTGTAACTAAATCCTACCATAGTACACCTTGATACACGTCGAAATCCCGAGGTATTTGAGTTTAGGTATTCAATGTAAAATCATTTAGACCTTTCGTAACGGTTTCTTTTCAACTGTTGGTATCTCAATGTTGCAGGTTAATTGATTTCACTGGTCTTCTTATAATGTTGTTTGTTAAACCGTCATAAGCTGTTGTAATAGGCTATTCTAAATTACACATTGTTGACCCAACATCGAGTTAATTATTACTCAGGAAGTGATATTAGGATCCCTTTTACCTCAAACAAGTGGAGAGGATTAGAAATGTTATTTAAGTTCACTCGTTCGTTTCGTTTGTTGTTTTACAACATATTTCCAAAGTGAACTTCTATGCTAAGAACAAATAAATGACATTATCCCATATGTACGATTATCTCCCCCTATTTTAAATTATAGAGCTAACTAATACCTGAAAGGACACTTTTAACATCTCTCACACCCAAAGGCCGATATACAGGTTTCATGTTTTGAAATTAACATGTAGAGTAGGATGAAATTAACATTCAATCGTGTAAACAAACATGCATTATGTTTTGAAACATGTCCAATAAATTAGATAATCCATGCTGTGCCATTTGGCAACCTGCAGAAACCAGATTTTCTAATACGCCATATCACTCCTGAGCGAGAAATAGAGTCGCTGGCGCATGTTCAGCGGGTGGCGCTACAGACCCACACACACGCTCAGGGGCGCGCGCGCACAAACAAGCACTAATTACATAAATCAGAAGTGAGTGGTTGAAGTATTCAATGAAGAGGGAAATGATAAACTACAAAAAGACCACAGTTCACATCGATTGGGAAATCTCAAGACACAGCACCTAGAAGGTCAAAATATGTATTATTTTCCGAGTCATTAGGATATTCTTGTGTTTGTTTTCACGATGAGCTCCAAAACGTAATAACTACATCAAAACCCAAATAATGTGTGGTGTTGGATGTTTGGATAAAAGCTGCAAACATCATTGTTTCTCACTCAAAAGATCCGAAGGACTTTATTTCTTTTCCACGATCCTTCTCCAATCCATTATTTGCTCAGGCTCTTCGCTTCGGGAGGTTAAGTAGGCCTAAGTGATACACAATAACATATCGTTTGAATGTATGAGCGAAAATGTGCCATATGCTTCGCCAGTCTTGGCAGCATGCGCTCGCGCCTTTGGCAAGCGCAAAGACTCCAAGCCTGTCAATGTGAAAGTGTTGGACATGCTTAAATGTTATCCTTGAAGCCTCCAACACAGAATCAGAAACACATGCAACCTACCACTGAATTCACTCCTTTCTCACGTCACAGGCCCATTCTCTCGTTTGACACTGACACCGCCTATTTGAATAGGCCTATCAATTAAATGTGTCTTATTAATTTTGAAGAACAAATAAATAGTTCAGCTCAATTTTACCCAGTGATTTAGCAAAACCTCGTCTTGCCTTGTCCCGCCCTTTTTTTATACACGGGAAATATTCTCAAGGTAGATGTTCACTCTAAGTAGTCATGAAGTTAATACCCCACTTCCCCACGATATCACAGATCTCATTAAGAGCTGTTTGAAGCGCACGCACTGATAAATAAGGACCGAAGCAGCACGCGGGCCCAAAAAAATATACTAACGAGGCTCGCTCAAACTCAAGGATATACTGGGGAGACATTCTCATTCAATGAGAGAACCAGGTGATGTTTGTGAGTTTCTCTGAGTGGAAGAAACATCAACAATGTGATGGACTTAACTGGCATAGCCTACAGATACGATACTGTACATCCTTAAATACTTGAATGTTGATAGCCTAATGGAGTCATTGTGCAGGGATGATACAGGGAAACATGTCTCCTGCGTGTTTTTTCCCCAGCTGTTTGATAAAACATAATATTTGATGTGGCATTAAAGGGAAATTTCAACAATTATCAATTTCATATTCATCTCCATCACCACCCCAACATCAACATTATGTGAAAATGGTATAAAACAATGATGTAGTAAAAAGACGTGTTTCCAGTGACATCGTCAACCAATTAGTAGACTATTAGTAGGCAATGCCTACTCACAATTGGTTAAAAATCACATGATGCACACCGATTATGTCATGTGAAACACTTATCTTCCTCTACTTTTTTTACAACCAAACATAGAAACGTGGTGGTGCTGGAGATGATTTATATAAAGTTTAACATTTTTGAAAGGTTCCTTTTAAATGAACCTAAGGCAAGAGAAATTAAGCTGGTGAGGATGGGTATCCTCAAAATAATATATTAATTGGAGAATTATGAAGTAGGCCCATAGCAAAATATGCACTGCTTTTTGTTACTGTTCATTTCTTTACCACAAAACTGTAAGACAATAATGCAAACGAGTTGTTCATTGTGGTTGTAGCATAACCCCATGTAAAAATATGACATGGAAATGCATAAACTGTATTCACTGATTTAATGTCTATAGGAAAACTATAGGTTATTTGAAAGCCTATGTGTCATTAAGTAAATGTCCACAACATAATGTGTGATTAGTAGAACTGTTATGTATATTATCTCTGATTAGTTAGTAAAACGATTATCTTGACGAGACATTCATTGTATGTTGACTGAGGTCGCTACTGTATAAAGTGAAACGCCTAATATTTTATTTATTTGTTTTATGGGACGCAGCGTTTGAACAGCACTACGCTGTGTCCAGCAGCATTCTAGGCAGAATAATAATATTGTGTCATCAATTATGGACATGTATACAGCACCGGGACCCCTGAGAATACGACGTTTTCTCCCGGTGTGTTTCAGAAGACCAAGTTATCCAAGGCAGACGGGGTGCGTTACGAATCGCAAACGATGCAATACACGTCTCATTTGGCACGCGAGCATTTGTGTGTCGACAGTATAGGCTCCCAGCTTCGCGTGACTAAACGAAACTAATCCTCACATAACAAGCAAAGTAACACTTTTTGGTTGAGTGTAGCACTCTTTACATCCATGCTGTCTTTATTGAGGATTGTTGGTGACATGAACGTGTAATTGGCCTATAGGCAATGTTTATGTACATAACAACTGATTTACCTATTTAAATAATAGCCTACTACCCTAAGAAAAATAACTATACGTAGGTATTCAAATAACACAGAATGAAACATAATTAATATTAGTATAGCCTATTGTTATTTGTCAGATTTTGTTATTTTTATAGCTAAGAAAAAATATGTTTTCCAGGTGGATAAAATGCGTAAATATCTATGTCAAGGGTATGGCATAACCCAAGAATAAGCACATTCGTATTGCTTTATGTGGCTAAATTAAAACAACCAATGTTCCCCTCAAAAAAATGTATGAAATAATTTTTAAACATTTCGGATGCCTCATTTGGCCACCCATCAATGAGTCCCAGAAAGTTAGCCAATATAGCCACAGCCAGATGAAGAAATATGGAGGTAAAATCAGTGTATGGACACGCTCAATGGCTGTTAATTACATGGATTAATCACAAGCTATTCTGCTGCAGCCCCGGCGCTGGTGGTATGATGTCGGGGGCGACCGAGAGCCCCGGTCCCCTGCGGCCGAAGGCGTTGTTCTTCTTTGTTGGGTTTTAAGTCACGGCTGTTGCGACGGAGCTGGTCCGGGCATTGTGTTGTCCAATGTGCCTGTTGGGGTTGCGAACAGATGGTCCAGGAGTCAGCGGCTGCAGCGAAAGGATGACGTCGCTAAGAGGTGCAGTAAGGTAAAGAAGGACCTGTGATTTGTTCACCTGTCACTTTCCCTTTGTTGAGATGGATGGCACTCTACCGCGGAGTCAGACATTGACCGTCTGTCTGGGGTGTAGTTTGCCCAATAGTTAATTTTCTGATTTTCTCATTATTTTTTTACACAATCAGTTGGCAAGGCTAAACTACAAATTATTACAATTAATAAAAACCACAATGGTGTCATTATGTTAATAGTGATTACAGTTATATAACAAAACAAGGGAAAAACAAATGAACAAAAGATTTTCTGTAACTTTTCTGAGATGGACGAAAGATTAGCCTACTTAATATCACACACGCCGCGGGCACGCATATTAACACACACACACACACACACACACACACACACACACACACACACACACACACACACACACACACACACGGCACTGTGCCAACCATGCCATAGTGCGTTCCCATTCACCGTCCAATGTGTGATAAACTCAGAAAGCATAATAATGTTCGTTATATATAGCCAAATCCGAGTATTCTGTTTCCAAATTCAATCAATAGGATTGTAAACAGTATGCTATTCGTTTCAGTGAAATATAATTGTTAATGCATGAGCTAAGTCTATTTCCAGACTAGGTAGATCCCTCACATAGCCCTAGTGTAGTTTGGCAATGACACAAATGGGAGTGTGATTGAATTCCAGCATCTATAAGTTACTAATATTTCTTAGATTTTCGTTTAGTTTTAGTTTAGTTTATTGAATGGTGTACACATAATTGTCAGCTAAGAGCTGAATTGCAGTGTACAGTCCATACCTAAAGAAATAATTACATAAAGTAATAAGGTTTCTACTGTAACGCGGATACCATGGTTCTGACATCACACCATTTCCAAAAACTGGAGATCTTACCATAACTTTTTACGTGCAAATACGTTTTGAATAGGTTATTCGTGTTTGCTAATGTTTATGCGTTGTTATGTAAACACTAACTGTCCTGAGATTAAATTACATGAAAAGTCCAAATATAATAATAATCCTTTTGTATTTTATAGAAATGAATAAAACTTCATAATCATCTCAGTGACATCGAAGACCACAAGGAAACAATAACGCTGAACAACACAAGAAGACATAACGGTCTTCATTTGGGCTTTTACATTTAAAACTCGAGCAATGTTGAAATAAGGATCATTTTGGTGACGTTTGCAAACCAATGAACGAGTGAAATAGCTGCGTGACGTACAAGTCCCCGTAGAAAAGGCGCGGAGTGTAGCTATAGGTACGGAGAAGGTGGGAAGCGAAACGAGGCTGTGAGGCCGGTGCGGAGAGTCTTGATAAGAGATTTGTACTCATCGAACCAATAGTCAACTCCTCCTCCTAAATTGCACACACACACATAGAGCTCAGTGATCGCTTAGCCGAAGAGCTGGATACCTGTAAGAAAAGAACGTCTGTTTTGTAATAACCAGTGCTGGACACGAACAATTGTGCGTTTTTACGCATTGCTTCCTTGCGTTTGTTATTCTGTTATATTCGATCGATATTCGTCGGTTTTGAAATGTTTTGCGCCAGCATCCACAAGCAGTATTGAAATTCGCTGTTGTGAACTCAAGAGTGGAGGCCAGGATACTACTCACCACTACAATTCTACCGTGTTTTTAGTTGTTTTTTTCTTTCTGTATTGTCTCTTGGAATAATTTTTGCCTTGTCCATTTTGGTCGTAATGCAAGTTGAACGTTTGCAGTAGTCCTTGATCACTTTAATTCGATGACAGACTGAAATTGGGGCATTTTTGTGCATCTTGAAATCTGCAAGTTGAGCGCTGTTACTGGATCCAGAGTTTACATTGTGGTTTGCTGGTATGTTTCTATAACACTTCTGAGCTATTGTTTGTAAATAGTAGGATATTTTATATGATTTTCATAACGTGTTCAAAAACTATAGCCTATATAGAAAACTGAATATTTACTCTAATAATCCCTGCAATTACAAAGCACAGTGTTGTAAACGACAATGTTTTCTCAATATCTTTCTATTTTTTTGTAGCCTACCATCATTCTTGGCTTGGATTTTTTGACTTTCTAAAACAATAGATTGGAGCCATTCACTTTAAATGCATGGGCTAAATTTGCGTCTCATGGAAGTTTTGGCCTGCAGATCTGAGGGAGACGCTTGCAAGTGTAGCCCTCCAGTCTCCACGATGCTCTTCCACGGGCTCCCCGGAGGCGAGATGCAGGGGGTCATCGACGAGATGGACCGGAGGGTGAAGGGCGAATCTACCGCCATCAGTTCGGCTATAGACATGGGGGAAACTGAGACGGTGGGTGAATGTCATTTTAAAGAAGGACCTATGCTGTTCAGGCATGTGATAGCACACATAAATATTTAATTTCGACGGAATATATGCATAGAAAGTGAACTGCGATTAAAATATAATTCTTTATAAGATAGCAAGCAGCACTTAGCCGTTAGCCGTTCACGTTTGCAAACCCTGTGTGCGTAAAGTATATTATTCATGATTTATTGGTTAGTATTTCGTATGCCTCTGGAAAAACATGTTAGCCTACAATAACTTTGTCGTTTGATTCACGAAGTTTCTTTTCAGATGCATGTACATAGGCCCACTTAGAATTATGGTAAAAACTTTTACACTAAACATGGTCCTATGTCTGCCCATTTTAAGGCCATTGCATGTTCATTCACAATCCAATAATTCAATCTAACAGATAATAATCTTCAGCACTTTGATAGCCTATTTAGGTGGGATATTATAAGAATTGTCCAAAATTTGTAAAATCTTCCAGAAGCATTCATTGCTCTAAACACAATTATAATGTTTGATATTTCATTCTTTTTTTATTTGTTTATTAGGCCCAATCGAATATGTTTTGCAATAGGTCCCACGACTAATTAATTTGTGATAATATTGAGTGTTTCATGTGAAAGAAATGTTGATAAGGATGCGAAATTACATTTATATTTTTTTTCTTTCATAATATATGATGTACATGCCTCAAAAAAAATATGGTTTCTGCTGCATTCAAATATTCCGGGCTAGGATTACGTGTTAGGCCTACCTTTTAGGCCGACGTGTTAGGCCTACGTGTTACATCATCCCACATTTAGGGTATATCTAGTGTTATCGTTTTATATATTGCTTTCATGGCTGTATCCCTAAAAAGTATATGAACACATATTAAATATCTGTGCGTAAAATGTTGACTATTATACGGTATTGGCCTTGACATCCAATGGTGATATACTATCAATAATGTGTTCTTATTGTAAACATAAAACTGATTTCCCATTCCCTGTTCAGAGTATGACGTCCATCAACAGCGACCGTGTGGCCTTGTGCGCGGGATGCGGGGGAAAGATATCTGACCGCTACTACTTGCTCGCGGTGGACAAACAGTGGCACATGCGCTGTCTCAAGTGCTGCGAGTGCAAACTAAACCTCGAGTCCGAGCTTACCTGTTTCAGTAAAGACGGCAGCATCTATTGCAAAGAAGATTACTACAGGTAACCAAAACACAAGGCTACGCCTATGACAACAACAACAACAGGCCAAGCAAGCATGAAAACAAGAGCGACATCCAATTACGCCTACAACTAGCATACTTAGGCACCAGCTGCTGCTACTCCAATGACAAGCCTGTAACCCCTTTCAGAGAGTTAGTGATGGTATAGGCTAATGTTCCCAAAGCATGGTAGCTTGTTATACATTTATTATATACAAATTACAACAAATTAGCCTATGCTATTACGATTCTGGCAGGCCTGTGCTTGCTTTGGATGCTTTACTAGTCTAAACCAAAATATCATATTTGAAGTGGCAAAATGGCAAGAATACACAAACAAATATGAAGGCCTGAAGGCATGACATCTTTTACGCATGTTAATTAATATGCCTGTATTGCTTAATAACAACTTTACATCAATGTTCTTCGTCGTATTGTCCACAAACTAAAGTTTGCTGACCATGTTGTGAATCTAAATTCTGTACGTGTTTGTGTCATCCGCTCTCTTCTCCCAAGCAGGAGGTTTTCCGTCCAGAGGTGCGCCCGGTGCCATCTCGGGATCTCGGCGTCGGAGATGGTCATGCGGGCGAGGGATTTGGTCTACCACTTGAACTGTTTCACCTGTACTAGCTGCAACAAAATGCTCACGACCGGAGATCACTTCGGAATGCGGGACAGTCTTGTGTACTGCCGGCTTCACTTTGAGACACTCATACAAGGGGAATATCAAGCGCATTTCAATCACGCGGGGGATGTAGCCTCGGGCAAAGGACTTGGCGAGAGCGGCACGGGAAACTCGCTGGGGATGCAGTATTACAACGGCGTCGGTACGGGGCAGAAAGGAAGGCCGAGGAAAAGGAAAAGTCCCGGGCCTGGAGCAGATCTGGCTGCTTACAACGCAGGTAGGACGAGTTTGTATATACCGGTTACCCATGAATGGCATTATGGTCATCAACAAAAGTGCCACGAAGCAGTAACACACAGTTGTAATGCGGTTGACTAATGTTGAAATGAAAGAAAAAATGACTACTCTATTTCATA
Organism: Oncorhynchus mykiss; assembly: GCF_013265735.2. Classification (NCBI taxonomy): domain Eukaryota; kingdom Metazoa; phylum Chordata; class Actinopteri; order Salmoniformes; family Salmonidae; genus Oncorhynchus; species Oncorhynchus mykiss. The sequence goes on along the minus strand of NC_048569.1, from coordinate 12,790,436 downwards.
GTGTGTGTGATATCTCTATTGGAATGAAAGATAATTAAGAGCTAAAGAGTGGACTGATGGACTCACTTGAACTATTTTAGTTTGATGGAAATACACTCTTCTGAAAAAGATCTGTCGCTTATTTCGATGGACTGGGTTACCTACTTTCAGTGAGAAATATCATATTTTGTCTGAACCGTTTTGGGAAATAAAAATGTCTATACAAACTTTGAAACGTTGGAAAACAATGAGCAGTTAATCAGTAGGCCTATGCACGAACTAAATGCTTCCATCAAATTGTACGTAATATTACGCAATGTTGTGCTTTGGATGTTTTTACGCAGAGACTAAACCTGCAGTATTTTTAATCTGACGGATATCTATGTTGATTTATTGAATAACTCACCTTTATTAGACAGCATTATTCTAACAAGATCTATTATTTGGTCAAAGATGTAAGGGAACATTTTGAAGTTCATTGGAATCCTCTGTTGATTTGTGGAATGGGAGCGCGCTTGGGCCTACTGATGCATCCACTTCCAATCTAATAGATTAAGATAAACTATCTATAATAAATAAAAAAACGACGAGATGAACTCGCATAGCCCACTAACTAAACGGCGTTCATGCATTCAAAGAGAAACAGCTTCTGAAGGCCTACTCAATTCTGCATGTCCTACACTAATATCCTCTATGTTCCATTTCAATATGTTACAGAGTGACGTGTGAATAATGACGTAATGTCTTAAAACACTCCATAGGATTATTATTGAAAATGTTACACTTATTTCCATTGAACATTTTCTCATACACGGTCGATTTAGTCTTCTAAAACCTCTCAAAACTTGGAACCTCTCTCAAACCTCGTTAAAAAAAAAGAGAGTGGTTCGATGTGAAAGATTTTTAGACGACAATAGAAGCAGACAAGTGGAAAATAGCTCAGATGGGGAGTAGGACTTCAAAAAAGATGAGAGAGAGAGGGGGGGGGGGGGGGGGGGGGGGGGGGGACACGACCAAATTCCCAGCCCCACGTTCACTTGTTGAGTCTCGCTGTTTGTTGGGTTTTGGGGTCGGTAAATCAATGTCGGATTGCTTGTAGAACATGGGAGCACCTGTGTAGAATCCTGATTTAAACTTCCCCAGTGAGGCTGGAGAGCAAGTCTCCCACATCCAGTAATATGTTACCCCTTCATAAATAAAGAACCGACTTGCGCACCACCACGGAGCTCTTGTTCTGTCATACTTTTGTGGGAAAAAACACACGACTGACATTTTGAAAAGCGATACTTGCTATTCAGTATGTCTACTTATCATTTACAAATTTAGTTACATGTGTAGGATCAGGACAATATGGATTGGCCTAATAAGGATAGGCCTAGATATGTATATCACAGGAGGCTGCAGAGGGGAGGACGGCTCATCATAATGGCTGGAACGGAGCAAATGGAAAGGAATGACACCATCATTCCACCAATTCCGCTCCAGCCATTATCACGAGCCCGTCCTCCCCAAAGAACGAATATCTGTTTTTCGAGAAAAGGATACGATCTACAATCTAAATTTGTGTAGCTCTATAATGCGGTGGCATAAGGTGATTTGAATGAGAAAGGCGAAAAGTCGAAAGCCGCAGTAAGCACTTGAGTTAAACATGAATGGTAGCGCTAATAGTTAAAATATTGGATCCATTCTCTGGCATTCTGTTTTGGGAAAGAGATTTTGGATTTTTATTTGCATAACATTTTGTATAGTTCTGAGTGTGCTTCACTAACCATGAGCATGAAAATGTAATTACATAATATTTATACATTATTTTAAAGACCTATTTTATAAACAAATAACTTTTTTTTTTGTCAGGATTGTGGTATAAAATTGATATATAAATGGGTACTATTATTTGCACAATTTCCTCCAAATCTGATATATAAATACATAAATAAACGATATATAAAATAAAGTCTAATTACATTTGAATGAAATACAAGTTTTCATTCTAAAACAAACGGACATAGGCCTAGACCTATCTTCCTTTTCTCTGACCCACTTCTTTGACCCTACATCTCAAATCTAATCAAATTCTAGCCTGCAGTGTTATACAATATAGAATAAGGCCTTTATTTTTCTTTCTTCTCCTTTTTCTTTCTTATTTACTTTATTTCTGTCTTTCTTTCGTTCTTTCTTTCTTTCTTTCATTCTTTCGTTCTTTCTTTCTGTTTTGGGGTTTGCTGCCACCTGAGGGCGTTTGTTGACATACCCTTCACAATCATCAAGAGGTCCAGATTCTATCAAACCCTGGCTGCACTGCATCACACTGTTCCTTCACTGTGAAAAATAAGTCTATCAAACCCTGGCTGCACTGCATCACACTGTTCCTTCACTGTGAAAAATAAGTCTATCAAACCCTGGCTGCACTGCATCACACTGTCCCTTCACAGTGAAAAATAAGTCTATCAAACCCTGGCTGCACTGCATCACACTGTTCCTTCACTGAAAAATAAGTCTATCAAACCCTGGCTGCACTGCATCACACTGTTCCTTCACTGAAAAATAAGTCTATCAAACCCTGGCTGCACTGCATCACACTGTCCCTTCACAGTGAAAAATAAGTCTATCAAACCCTGGCTGCACTGCATCACACTGTCCCTTCACAGTGAAAAATAAGTCTATCAAACCCTGGCTGCACTGCATCACACTGTTCCTTCACTGTGAAAATGCATGGCAGCAGTCATAACTCTGTCTCTGCCTTAAGGTGTTCTTTTGGAAAAAAGTCCTTAATATGCACTAGGCATTTCCCGTTGTATTATCTATTGACTCCTTTGGCAAATGGATTTGTTGTCCCCGTTTTTTAATGAGTGATTAGTAACACTTTACAGTGATTTTTCCAGTATATACAACAATTATTGTATTGTTACACTGTACTTACAGAAGCAAAAAGTGAACATGCTGTAAACTCAGTCTAATAATGATCAATTGCAATACTTTTTTACACTGTACTACTTACACAGTGATGAGAACACTAAAGATATGTGTTGCTACCCAGTCAATCTCGTGCGTTTTTCATGTCAACATATTATTTATTTATATGATTTATTATTTGTTTTGTTTTCTCTCAGAGTTGTGGGTATTAAGGAGTAATGAGCTTTCCTGTCAACAAATAAGACACACGGTCTGTCTGCCGTAGCATTCACAAAAACAACAACAGCAACAACAACAACACATTGGAAAACTCTGATTATGTAATCCCAATGAATCTAACAATAAATGTAATCTCAGTTAACACAGAAGTAAAATCTTGAATAATTTGGTCTGCTGCGTGATACATTACTGTATCTATGCTTGAGATAAATTTAGAGTCCCAGCGAATCTCGACCCGAGAATCTTCCCACGGGAGATTACAATAAATAAATTCCATGAAAATGGTCAACAAAGTATCGTACATATCTTATTGTATCGTATTGAATCGTATCATATCGTAACCATAAACTAAACTGTGTGTGTTGTCCCGCCCCCTTCAGCATTAAGTTGTAACGAGAACGATGGAGACCACCTGGACCGAGACTCCCACTACTCCTCCAGCTCCAAGTCCAAACGCATGCGCACCTCCTTCAAACACCACCAACTGAGGACCATGAAGTCCTACTTTGCCATCAACCACAATCCGGACGCCAAGGACCTGAAACAGTTGGCCCAGAAGACAGGTCTCACCAAACGGGTGCTGCAGGTGAGAAAGAGGATTCATTTTTATAAAGGATAATTATTTACACACATGTATGTTATTGTATATAGTCCACTGCTGAGCCCATGTTGAAAAAGTGTCTCAGACTATGAGTGCTGATCTAGGATCAGTTTGAGATAATATTAATAATAAAGATGATAAGGACAGGGGGTCCAGAACCTAGAGCAGCACTTCTACTATGAGACGAATACGGGCATTGATGCTCATTGGATAAGTGCAAACTGCCTTGATGCTCATTGGATAAGCGTGAGCTGCATTGCATTTAACCAGTCACGAATACTATACATCATTCCTATTTGTTCGGGATATCTGCATGCTTCGGTTTAGTGCACCACAGTCCCAATCCCACAGAATTAAATTCAACATGTATATACAGTATCTCTGAGCCCAAGCTACTGCATTTGTCAGATCGTTTTATCAAAAGGGAGGCTCAGTTTAGCAGTGGGATAGTGCATCATTTTATCCCAGTGATAATGTGTTAACCTTTGGGGCAAGGCAGCAATCCACATTGCTGTTGCCAGTTGCTGTTGCAAGGCTAGCTGTGTGGTTGCATTGATCTGGTAATGCTGTAATATTTACCTTTGTGGAAATGTAGTATTTAGGAGTATGATAATGTATTAACTGTGAGATGGGCTGATGTTGACTTACATCATGATAATGCTATTATGCTACTGCAGAATTATTGTTTAGTGGTGTTCAGTGGTAAGATAATGTACTATATGTGCTGTGATAATGTGGTAATGAACCACATGATAATGTTGATAACAACCTGGGCCATATTTGATGGTAAAAAAATACTTTAAAGTACTACTTAAGTAGTTTTGTGGGGTATTGTACTTTACTGTTTATATTTTGGGAAACTTTTACTTTTACTCCACTACATTCCTAATGAAAATATATACTTTTTACTCCATACATTTTCCCTGACACCCAAAAGTGCTCGTTACATTTTCAATGCTCAGGCAGGACAGAAATATGGTCCAATTCATGCACCTATCAATATAACGTGTTGTCATCCCTAATGCCTCTGATCTGGCGGACTCACTAAACACAAATACTGTGTTTGTAAGTGATGTCTGAGTGTTGGTGTGCCCCTATATATAAGGGGCAAAATTAAAAGACAAAATTGTGCCGTCTGGTTTGCTTAATATAAGGAATTTGATGTAAAGCATTTACTTAACTTTTTACTTTTACTCAAGTATGACTGTTGAGTACTTTTTCCACCACAGTACTTAAGCACATTTAAAACCAAATACTTTTAGACTTTTACTCAAGCAGTATTTTACCGGGTTACTTTACTTTTACTTGTCATTTTCTATTAAGGTATCTTTACTTTTACTCAAGTATGACTGTTGAGTACTTTTTCCACCACTGTATGTGTACTTGTTTTACATGTAGTAGTAGTAAATATTGACACAACATAATATTAGAAATTGCGCTCCCTGAATCTGTACTGTGGTAATAAAGAAAATGATAATGGTGCAAAATGCAAAACAAATCTATCAGGGAAGTTTTTGATTTATGTAATCGCTCAAGTAATACGATTATCTCAAACAAACCGGCCAAGCTATTTCCATCCCATTCAACATAATCAGCACAATTACACAAGAGTAAAAACATTTAGTCCTCACACAATCAGTAGAGATATCTCTTGGTATAAGTCATAGCCTATCAAGAGAGGACCCAAAGCTTTTTTAAATCTTTTTTTTTTATGTGAGAAAAAAAGTGTCAGCGAGTTATCGTACCAGCTGTTTAGCATTCGATTGGGGAATTAAAAAACACACAGCGGACCATTTGCACAAGTATAAATAACTGCAAATGAGAAAAAACTGACATGCTGTAAAACACAGATATAATGAACAAAACGAGGACAACAAAGCCAGCGTTTGGCTTTGATGAATTCCATTTTTCATGTTTGTCGTTTTGATTTGAAACACTTCCCCCCCTCCCCCATCTCTCTGTCTCTCTCGCCCCCAGCCCCCCGCTCTCTCTCTGTCCCCCCCCCCCCCCCCCCCCCCCCCCCCCCCGCTCTCTCTCTGCCCCCCCTCCCCGCAGCCCTGCAGCTTCTTTTCACCACACTAACACTTTTCAAATGAGCAAACATTTAAATATGTTTTTGGTTCTTTGAAGGTTTGGTTCCAAAACGCCAGGGCCAAGTTTAGACGGAACCTACTACGTCAGGAGAGCACAGGGATGGACAAGGTGTCGGACGGGTCCACTCTACCAGGGGGGTCGCCTTCGGGCCCCCACTCCGAGCTCTCCAACGCCTCAATGAGTCCTTCTAGCACCCACACCACCCTCACGGACCTGACAAGCCCCTCTATTCCGTCGGTTAACCCTCTACTGACCGCCGTGCCGGGGGGCATGGACCCCCACGACTCCATGAGTATGAGTCCTTCCCAGACCACCCTTACCAGCCTCTTCTGATGTTACCAACACCACCCCATCCCATCGCAGACCACCCTTACCAGCCTATTCTGATGTCACCGACCCCACCCCATCAAATAACCACCCTTACCACCCTTTTCTGATATTACCTACCCCATCCCAGACCACACTTACCAACCTCTTCTGAGGTCACCGATCCCACACCACCCCACCCCTCCCTAAACCCATCCAACACCACACCAGGTCACTCAAAGACTAAGAGACTGAAGAGAGAGACACTTAAATACATGATATTCCCCGTGGACCTCAGATTACTGCCCCGTCTATTTCTAGTCTTTGTATGAGTAGCAACTAAAGCCTTACAGAGCGGTCGGCTTGATTTCATCAAGAGCTGAAGATACTTTTTCTGTTTTCATCTTTGTTTCCTTTCCACGTTGGCTGACTGATACTACCGAGATGTAGATTCTCACTCCACCACCCCGACCACTCTGTTTCTAGGTAGAGATTTTTTTTTTTAAATATATAAAAAAATAAAAAGACAATGGGAAAGGACTGTGAAACTGAAAATGTATTTGGAAAAAACATTGGAGAGTGTAAAATGCAGATACAAAGTACTGTAGCAAGGTTATCCGGAAGACTCTAGCGTGCCTTATATATTTTATCACACTGAGGAATCCCTGATCGGATAGATGTCTGATCTAGGTGGCATATTTCTTGAAAGATTTGGTTGAAGGATGGGTGACCCACTGACAAACCACGTTTGCTTACAACATGGCAATGAAAGCAATTCTATTTTACAATTCACTCTGCACACAGTGAGGACTGATCGATGAAATAGAAATAGCATTGATGAGAATTAGAATTACATTGATAAAGTTAATATAAAGATATCATGGTCATTATCTTTTAGACTCAGTCATTGCTTGCAGTACACACCAGTAATAGTTGGTTACAACTTTGATATTTTGTAACAATAAACTGTCCTATGCGGAAATGAGATATGATGTATATTGATATCTGACTCGTTGCTTGATGGAATTGCAATGATACTATTTTACAGTCCGCATTTGAATACACAACACAAGTAGCTACAACATATCTAACTATTTTCCAGCATCACACTGTTTGGTTTATGAATTGATAGCTGTAACATATGGATGAACTTTTCATGTTGAGATATTATCGGTCTATTTGAATATTGGCTCATTCGTCACTACATAAGAGTTTATATCAGTATAGTGTACCAGATACACTTCTACAGTATATTGTACCAAATGCACTTCTACACATCAAAGAGGGGAGTCATGCACACTCACAAGCGCGCGCGCACACACACACACACACACACACACACACACACACACACACACACACACACACACACCATACTTACCTCAGTCTGAAGGTCTTTCTATGTTCTTACTGCTGAAACCCAGCACTCTGATTTTGATTCTCAAAGTCCCCACAATGTAGGATATAACATATAAGAAATGTGCTTAGAACTGAGATGCTTTATGGGTACATCTAACAATTACACCCCTAATCTAAAAAAATCTTAAAGACCACTTCTAAATACTTATTTGGAATTGTTCGCACAAAACATGGTTGATTGAAATTGTCCCCACAAAATTGTTCCTTGTGGGGACCTGTCTGAATATTGGTTTTGGTACAGAGAAACTAATCAGGGATTTGTGTGGTTGGCAAATAAACCAACTTTACCTGGGTCGTGTTCATTCGGACACACAGTAGCAAAACGTTTTGTAATGGAAAACGTAAATGAGCGTTTCTTATTGGACAAATTCAAGTAGTACCTCCTCGTTTTGGACTGTTGTTTTCCTGTTTGGTGCCTACTAGAAGCTGGTAGGACTAGGAGTGTTTCTGATATGGAGAATCAAGCTGCCTTCCTTTTGACTGTGACTACCTTTACCTATGGATGAGGATGGTGCTCTTACCTTATCTTTATCCTTGTATGCATGGAGAGCTGCTGTTGGGATTCAACATCCCTTTAACTACACAGTCTTTAGTTTGTTTGTTTGTCCTTCCATTCTTGTACAGTTGCCCCCTTTTGATGTACTTAAGCCTTCAGTTCTTTCAAAACATAAAATGGTGGACAAAACTTGACCTAGTCTGTTGTTTTTCTGAAGTTACTACCTATAGGATATCACACGCACACGCGCACGCGCACAGGCACTCACACACACGATGCATGTGCACAGATGTGAACCTATACGTTTTTATTGTATTTGCTGTGTATAAAGTAAGGATTACTTGTGGTGTTCCACAGGGTTCTATTTTCGGTTCGTTGGAGTCCGGTTGGAGGGCCACCTAGTCTTGAAAGAGAGATTGATATCTGCACACTATTGAATGCCCCAGCTGTTTTGTTGCTGTGAGAGACCACATTGTCTCAACATTGTTGCATGCCTTTTTCCAATGACATTTAAAAATAATTAATCCCATTTGGATTATAATGTAATTTGTGTCGTTTAGCAGAAACTCTTATCCAGAGCTACCTTCGGCATGAACATTTACAGGGAGTCTGAATGACAGTACAATTACTGAATGCATCTATCTTTTCTGTCCATATAGTTTTTTAAATACAGTGCTTCCACCCACTCTAGGAAATCAGCTTGCTGTGGCTGGCAGCTCGCCAGAAAAATCTCACCATAAAATAGACGTTTCGTAGAGGGAGCCTTTCTCTTATGAGTTTGAGCAATATGTCTTCAATTTTCACATGGCACCAGCGTCATCCAGACCAGCTGAATCAAATTACTGAGGTCTGAAGAATGTTCTCTTAAAAACGTAGTCAAATAACTTTGGTAAAATAAATATAAACCGAAGCTTTTAACGGTCATATGTTTTTTTTCTCTTTAATGGCCCTCTTGCTCGGTTTTTGGCCTTAAGTGATCCTGTACAAAAAGAGGGGTATTGATCGAAAAGGAAGAGTGAGAACACAGGAAGTCTGCAGTTTTGAAGTTTTAAAGTATTGTCAACAGCAAAAGGTCAATAGTACAGGTAATTGTTAATGTGTCCACAAGTTGATCATAATAAAAACGGTTTGACTTTAAAAAAAAAGTTGGCTATATTATTTACCATTATTTACCACCTGGGATCTACTAAGAAATTACAATGTCATGAGAGGAAATGTACTCTTACATTTCCAATAGTCCCATTTTGGGAGTATTCCATTGGTTCCATTATACCTGGCAAGCTAAATCAAACTCACCTAAAATACTTTAAAGGGGCAATCTGCAGTTCAAACAATGACAAAGCGGGCACCCCGCCACTGTTTTGGTAAATAGCTGAGGGATGGGGCTGAAGAAATGTAACCACTCTCAAATTCATAGACAGAGCTATAAATGCAAGAACTGACCATTCGTGAGATCAGAAACATAGTTTCAACCATTTTTAAAGGCTATAAAGTGTTTGTTTACAATGACTTTGTTTACAAACAAAAGATAAAACAAGCTTATATGTTGGGTTGTATTCTGATGGGAACCTACAATTGAACTAAACTCATGAGGCATTTCTAAGTTATATTCTTCAAGAATCAATCGGTACATTTAATTAATTTAAAAGTAAAAAATGGATGTAGCAATAGCAGATTGCCCCTTTGAAGTATTTGAAAATATTGGACCATGGTTTGGTACATTTTAATTGTCACCAAGCAAAAACTACTGGTGTAGAATCTTAATTTAGCCAGTTTGCTACAGCAGCAAAGTAATCCTGCAGCAACAGGAAACGTTAATTATTATGTGGAATATATTTAACAGACATTTTTGTAGGGGTTGATACATTTTTTTATTAGGGCAAATCAAATCTGAAAATTCAAAGTGGAAGTTATAAACTTTAGAAGCCTTTTTAAAACTCAAATACACTACAAGTTTGCATTTCCTGGTGAGCATGAAAATATTCAGCAACAAAAGTGATCAAATGAAGATCCTCCATCTGTATGAGAGAGGAATATCAACATCAGGTAGGTAGTGTTCTAAAGTACAGTGCTACCAAAGTAATACCATTCATGAAAATAGCACTCTTATCAAACAATTACCACTCAGATGCCTTTTTCAGTTGGTCAGCACATGGGGATTCCTGTCAGTAGGAGCACTGTGCAAGGTGTTTGTTATCACGTATGTTTCAGAAATGAGGGACCACTGGCAACAGTGTGTAAGGCCAGCTTTCAACACTGCACCAGTCCCAATGTTACCAAGTTACAAGACCCAGGTACAGTAGAATTAGAGGCTGTTTTGTAGCAATGCTGTATTTGGTAGGATGGGTGTTGAAGAACACCCTCACCAAGAATTTTGGTCCACGAATTTTAGAAATGTACCTCATGTTATGGATATCAAGGAAGTAGTATGTTATATAGACCCAGGTCGTGTCCATTAGGCACCAAACGGAAGAAAACTGATTAAAACATAGAAGGACTACCTGGACTTGTCCAATAAGAAACACACATTTTGACCTAATGAACACAACCCTGGTGAGTCAGCTATGGGCTTACACTAGCCACAGCTGGGGGATTGCAATGTTGAGTGCAAAACAACAGTCATAGTAGCCGACGGACACCTGTCTATATTCTACAGAAGCAGGGAGCCATCTTAACGCTGCTGAAACGACTGGATCCCACACCTTAGACCTTGACATATCTAATAACTATACACGTTTGTTTGATAGCTGCAGTATGTACAAAGTGTTGTTTTGTTCAACATTTCGCTTCACTTCTTCTGTGGAGCTTCATAATTACTACTATTGGTACCCTGGCCAACTAAAATGTTATATTCCCATTTGCTCAAATATGGGCATGAAGACTGGAATTCTATAAAATCGCTGAGAAAGAAGAGGAAGAAGACAATCTGACCAGGGATCAGAAGATACTGTCTAATAGCTAGATATGAATCCTGCCCTGGATAGAAGACAATCTGACCAGGGATCAGAAGTTACTGTCTATTAGCTAGATATGAAGCATGCCCTGGATAGAAAGAGAATAAACACATGTCATTCTAATGAGCCAAATCCAGGTTGGCTAGAACTTCCTGTCTGTATGATCACTTTGAAATGAGGCTGACGGAGGACAGTGGCTGACAAATAAACCAGCAGACCCTGATCCTCACATTCACCTATTTATGTCAGTTTAAAGTCAACTGTGTGTGTGTGTGTTTGTGTGTGTGGGTGTGTGAGAGAGTGTGTGTTTTTGAGATTGTTTGTGTGTGTGTGTGTGTGTGTGTGCGTGTGTGTGTGTGTGTGTGTGAGAGAGTGTGTGTTTTTGAGATTGTTTGTGTGCGTGTGTGTGTGTGTGTGTGTGTGAGTGTGTGTGAGAGAGTGTGTGTTTTTGAGATTGTTTGTGTGCGTGCGTGCGTGCGTGTGTGCGTGTGTGCGTGTGTGTGTGTATGGAGCAGGGATCACAGCACATTTGCTCGATGGGCCCCGTCGCTCCAATCGTCCCCTCGGGGCCTTGAAGTTGGATCACTGTCTGGCGCCCGGGAGCGACGCAGGGATCTGAGCGGTGCTTATCACTATGCTCCCCTCTCCCCCGCCTCCCCCATCACCCACACCGCCCCCGCCTCCCACCATCACCCACATCGCCCCTGCCTCCCCCCATCACCCACACCGCCCGGGACAGGCATATTATGAAAATATCTGTCACATGGTAGTCGATGGGCGCCTCCTCCACCCCATTGCCCTTTCACTAAGAATCAGGGACCAAGGCATGTGACGTGAAACTTGGACGAGGCTCAATGTCCCGTCAACCGGCAATTACTCTGAGAGAGGGGGGGAGGGGGGGGGGGGGGTTGGGTGATAGTGTGTGTGTCTTGGGGGGGGGGGGGGGGGGGGGGCAGGGGGGGGGGGTCTTTCCCTCTCTCCTACTCTTCATCAACTCCTCATCCTCTTCCCCAGTAAGCTAACATGTTGTACGAAACATGTCTGTCAGTGTGTCTAGCACAAACATGGGGGATATTCAAATGGGGGATAACGTCAAAGTTTGAAGTTTCCAGGTTTCATAAAATGGCAAGGCAAACTTTTTGCTACACTCATCTTGGAGCAACCAAAATGTTAGTTCACTCAACCCCAAGGTGACATTCCCTATTTAGACTGTGGTGTAATTCCAACCAGCAAATGGTTTGTTTTGTTTGTGGGCACTTCACTGTCGATATTGTCCCCAACACCGATTACTTTGGTCAATTCCTGGGTGTAGACCAAATAACAGACACTCAATCATGGATTTCCATGCAGGGATGTTTGAAGCCACTACACTTTAGAGTCACTTTGATTAGTAAATATCTGTGTCATAGTGACACAGTGTAGAGCAGCTGGCCCAAAAACCAAGCACCATACCGCCTTTATAATTGAGGAATAAACTTTGTTTATTTTGCTCTAGTTATCTCCAATCAACACCAAAATAAATGCGGTCGCATTGCTTGGTTTTACGAGGTGGCAGTGGATATTAAGAAGATGTGTTCTGTTTTAGTCTTGGTTTCTGGTCATTTCTTTGGTTTATCCTGTGTAAACAATTACATGGGAAAATATGAGGCTGACGAGTTGCTATGAGATTTGGCAGCGAGGGACTTCTCTGAATTTACAAAACAACTCAGTAATCAGATCATTATATGGTGTGTTAATGGAAGCCTATGGTCTGTTAAAAAATAAATGAATAGAGGAATGGTTCCCCATCCTCCATATGGATCTTAAAAGGGCCAACAAACATGTATCTCCCAGTGACAAACATGTATCTCCCAGGGACAAACATGTATCTCCCAGGGACAAACATGTATCTCCCAGTGACAAACATGTATCTCCCAGTGACAAACATGTATCTCCCAGGGACAAACATGTATCTCCCAGGGACAAACATGTATCTCCCAGGGACAAACATGTATCTCCCAGTGACAAACACGTATCTCCCAGTGACAAACATGTATCTCCCAGGGACAAACATGTATCTCCCAGGGACAAACATGTATCTCCCAGTGACAAACATGTATCTCCCAGGGACAAACATGTATCTCCCAGTGACAAACATGTATCTCCCAGGGACAAACATGTATCTCCCAGGGACAAACATGTATCTCCCAGTGACAAACATGTATCTCCCAGTGACAAACATGTATCTCCCAGGGACAAACATGTATCTCCCAGTGACAAACATGTATCTCCCAGGGACAAACATGTATCTCCCAGGGACAAACATGTATCTCCCAGGGACAAACATGTATCTCCCAGGGACAAACATGTATCTCCCAGGGACAAACATGTATCTCCCAGGGACAAACATGTATCTCCCAGTGACAAACATGTATCTCCCAGGGACAAACATGTATCTCCCAGGGACAAACATGTATCTCCCAGGGACAAACATGTATCTCCCAGGGACAAACATGTATCTCCCAGTGACAAACATGTATCTCCCAGTGACAAACATGTATCTCCCAGTGACAAACATGTATCTCCCAGGGACAAACATGTATCTCCCAGGAACAAACATGTATCTCCCAGTGACAAACATGTATCTCCCAGGGACAAACATGTATCTCCCAGTGACAAACATGTATCTCCCAGGGACAAACATGTATCTCCCAGTGACAAACATGTATCTCCCAGGGACAAACATGTATCTCCCAGGGACAAACATGTATCTCCCAGGGACAAACATGTATCTCCCAGGGACAAACATGTATCTCCCAGGGACAAACATGTATCTCCCAGGGACAAACATGTATCTCCCAGGGACAAACATGTATCTCCCAGGAACAAACATGTATCTCCCAGTGACAGACATGTATCTCCCAGGAACAAACATGTATCTCCCAGTGACAAACATGTATCTCCCAGGAACAAACATGTATCTCCCAGGGACAAACATGTATCTCCCAGGGACAAACATGTATCTCCCAGGGACAAACATGTATCTCCCAGGGACAAACATGTATCTCCCAGGGACAAACATGTATCTCCCAGGGACAAACATGTATCTCCCAGTGACAAACATGTATCTCCCAGGAACAAACATGTATCTCCCAGTGACAAACATGTATCTCCCAGTGACAAACATGTATCTCCCAGTGACAAACATGTATCTCCCAGTGACAAACATGTATCTCCCAGGGACAAACATGTATCTCCCAGTGACAAACATGTATCTCCCAGGAACAAACATGTATCTCCCAGTGACAAACATGTATCTCCCAGGGACAAACATGTATCTCCCAGTGACAAACATGTATCTCCCAGGGACAAACATGTATCTCCCAGGGACAAACATGTATCTCCCAGTGACAAACATGTATCTCCCAGTGACAAACATGTATCTCCCAGGGACAAACATGTATCTCCCAGTGACAAACATGTATATCCCAGGGACAAACATGTATCTCCCAGGGACAAACATGTATCTCCCAGTGACAAACATGTATCTCCCAGTGACAAACATGTATCTCCCAGTGACAAACATGTATCTCCCAGGGACAAACATGTATCTCCCAGTGACAAACATGTATCTCACAGGGACAAACATGTATCTCCCAGTGACAAACATGTATCTCCCAGTGACAAACATGTATCTCCCAGGGACAGACATGTATCTCCCAGGGACAAACATGTATCTCCCAGTGACAAACATGTATCTCCCAGGGACAAACATGTATCTCCCAGGAACAAACATGTATCTCCCAGGAACAAACATGTATCTCCCAGGAACAAACATGTATCTCCCAGTGACAAACATGTATCTCCCAGTGACAAACATGTATCTCCCAGGGACAAACATGTATCTCCCAGTGACAAACATGGGGCGGCAGGGTAACCTAGTGGTTAGAGCGTTGGACTAGTAACCGAAAGGTTGCAAGTTCAAACCCCCGAGCTGACAAGGTTCAAATCTGTCGTTCTGCCCCTGAACAGGCAGTTAACCCACTGTTCCTAGGCTGTCATTGAAAATAAGTATTTGTTCTTAACTGACTTGCCTAGTTAAATAAATAAAAAAATTATTTAAAAAAATGTATCTCCCAGGAACAAACATGTATCTCCCAGTGACAAACATGTATCTCC